>NC_061500.1:813701-838701 GCF_022539355.2 Hippoglossus stenolepis | reverse complement strand
GGAACTCCATTTGACTTTAAATCTGTGAATTCCCTGTGTCTGCTCCGTGTTCAGGGAGGATGTTCGTACCGCCAGCGTCACGGCGGTGGGAGACGTCACATGTCTGGTCATCGACAGAGAGTCAGTGTTTCTCCTCGTTCACCATGAACATCACATTCTTCACGGAGCTGGAGTCTGTGGTTCAGACGCCGATTAAAGGAAACTCGTTGTTTGTGTCTCAGGTCTTTCAAGCAGCTGATTGGAGGACTGGATGATGTCAACAACAAGCAGAACGACGACGACGAGGTCGAAGCAAAGTGAGTTTAACGCTTCAGTGGGACAGAGTTTGTGTATTTACAGGTTTGTGTAACAGTCAGGAAATCTGCACACGTCAGGTTTGAATGAGTTTCTTCTTCGTGTCTTCTGTTCCTCTCTCTGAATCTCTTCTCCTCTGTCGTCTGCAGGCTGCAGGCCGAGGCAGATTTCTTCTGCAGCGTCTCGCTCAGTGATTTCAACATCATCTGCACGCTGGGGATGGGAGGCTTCAGTCGTGTGGAGCTGGTCAGTGTGTGTGTGCACGTAGCAGCCGTTAATCTGCAGACTCTCTCTGAGCGTGTGTGTGTTTGTGTGTTCAGTTGCAGTTAAAGAAGGATCCCAGTCGGTCGTTCGCCCTCAAGGTTTTGAAGAAGCGTCACATCCTGGACACCAGCCAGCAGGGCCACATCCTGTCTGAGCGCCGCATCATGATGGAGGCTCACAGCCCCTTCATCATCAGGTCAGACGGTTTATGTGTCTGACGTCAGGCAGGATTTATTCTTATTCCCAGGATACTTCTCCTCATCAAACACACTCTTCATCCCTGTGCAGGTTGTACCGGACTTTCAGGAACGCCAAATATCTGTACATGCTGCTGGAGGCGTGTCTGGGAGGAGAGCTGTGGACGCTGCTGAGAGACAGGTGCACGTCGGCCCCTCTGGATCCCACTGAACACGAGGAACCAGTTCAACTGCTGAACTGGTTCTGTTGTTAAGTGATTTGTCGGTGAACAGATTATCATTTCAACATCTTTGGGTTTTTAAGTGATGTCAAACACAATATAACATTTAAATTTGTTAATCTGGGTTTAATTATAAAGGATATTTTCACCAAAGAATCAATTTATTAACAATAATCAAAGTGATTTCATTCCTAAGAAGGAATAATACAACCTGAGGTTCGAAGCAATTTGATCTTTACAACAAGGAAGTTCAATAAAAACTCAAACCTTCAGTCTTGAAACTACATTTGATGCTTGATGAAACCACGGCCACGAGACTGAGGATGAAGAACTCTAAATATCATCATATGACGTGAACATGTTGTTTCTGGTGCCCCCTGGTGGTCTGAGCTCCACTTCACCAGACCTTGAAGTCCTTTGCTTTTGTTCCAGGGGTTCGTTTGATGACGGCACCACTCGGTTTTACACGGGCTGTGTCATCGAGGCTCTGGCGTTCCTGCACTCCAGAGGAATCATCTACAGAGACCTCAAACCTGAGAACATCATCCTGGACCACAGAGGATACGCCAAGCTGGTGCGAACACGTTTTCTGGATGTTCTGTCAGATACAGTGAACATGAGAAGCTTCAGTGTGTGTGTGTGTGTGTGTGTGTGTGTGTGTGTGTGTGTGTGTGTGTGTGTGTGTGTGTGTGTGTGTGTGTGTGTGTGTGTGTGTGTGTGTGTGTGTGTGTGTTTCTGTCGATCAGGTGGACTTTGGCTTTGCAAAGAAAGTGGGTCTGGGTAAGAAGACGTGGACGTTCTGTGGGACTCCAGAGTACGTTGCCCCGGAGATCATCCTGAACAAAGGTCACGACAGTTCGGCCGACTGCTGGTCTCTGGGCATCCTGGTGTTTGAGCTGCTCAGCGGCAGGTACGACAGGAGACTGTTTACTTCAGGGTCTGAAGGACAGAGACAGAGACAGAGACGTTTACATGTAGGAGATATTTTATCATCCACATCTGGAGGAAGTGCAGGCTTCATCTTTATTTACAGTCTGTATATGATCCTCTGTTTAGTCTGAAGTTAGGAAGTGAATTAGTTTTTGTGAAGTGTTAAAGTGTCCTCTGTGTCTCCAGTCCTCCGTTCTCAGGTTCTGATCCCATGAATACGTACAACATCATCCTGAAAGGCATCGACATGATCGAGTTTCCGAAGAAGATCACGAAGAGCGCCGCCAACCTCGTCAAACGCCTCTGCAGGTTTCCACCTCTTCTCATCTGTGAGTGAAACCCAGCGCTGGTTTTTCACCAGTAACTTCTCCACTGTGTGTTTCAGAGACAACCCTTCAGAGCGGCTGGGGAATCAGAAGAATGGAGTGAAGGACATCCAGAAACACAAGTGAGACAATCCAGATGCTCACCGTCACATTTTCACCCTGAGAGCTTTCTGTGTGTGATAAGACCGTAGTCATGGCAACACGTCCTTGTCCTTCAGGTGGTTTGAGGGCTTCAACTGGGACGGCCTCCGCCAGGGAACCACAGACTCTCCGTTCACGCCCACAGTGGGTATCCATCTCTGTGAGGTACAGACACACACACACACTACAGCAGATCTGTAACTTCCTGTGTTTCTACAGGTGAACGGACCCCTGGACAACGGCAACTTTGATTATTTCCCAGAAGACACTGACGACCCTCCTCCCGACGAAGAGTCCGGATGGGACCTGGAGTTTTAACAGGATTCTTCAGAGAGAGGAAGTGAAGCCATATGAGGAAGAACTACAGCTTTTCATTTCTTATGAATGTTTGCATTAAAGGTCAAAGGTGTTTTCCAGATCTGCACTGAAACGTTGATATTTTGAATGTTGGTCTGGTTTTGTCCAATAATCACATCTTTAAAAGAATCATCGTGAATATTTCAGCCACATATCACACATTTTTATCTTTCTGGGGTAAAGTGAGCTCCTCCTCTCCTGTCAGTCGTCCTGACCACACTTCCTCATCATGGTGACATCACAAGGGGCCTCATTTGCATAATGCACACCTAGCAGCTAGTCTGACACGCCCCCTAACGGCGCCAGGGCTGCGCTCAGACAAAACGTAACCAAACATTTATATACACGTCAACGTTGATGCATTTAAAAACTCTGTGATATGTAAGCTTTGCATCTGTAGAGAACTTTACAATCCATCGTGTCACTGTCTCTTTAGTAAGTTTATATCCACGTCGCTGCTGATTGGACGTCTCTGACACGCCCACCAAACCAGAGGAAACAAACCTCGAGGCCAGTTAACACGTTTAGAGGAAACATGTCGTTAACAAGAAAGTGTACGACAACGTGTTGAGAGTGACCCAGGTGAAGAGAGAGAGAGAGAAGCAGTCAACCAATCACAGCAGAGTGGAGCAGCCGGCCAATCAGAGCAGACTGGGCTTTGTTAATTAAAGAATTAACTAGAAATTCATAACATTATAAGATTTCCTCGGCCAGAAGGAGCTTTTTATGATCATTTCAATGAGAACAAACTGTTTGACAGGAAGTTGTTTGAACTGGTTATTAGAAGATATTCTGTTTATTTTAATGAAGCTGTTTCAGCTCAGTTTGTTTTTTATTTTTGCTCCATCTTGTTTGTACGAGATTCTTCAGCACGAAGGCAGTTCAGGTTTCAGGTTTCAGGTTTTTGTGGAGTTTTGCTGAATGACAGCTGGTGGTTGTTTCTCAGATGTTTGTAGGATTTTATTCACTGTGTCTCGTTCTTCATCTTAAATCATCAAACTTGCCTGTAAATAAACAAAGTTGTGCTCCTTTAAAAAGCCTCCGAGTTTCTTTACGTGGATCCTTTTCCCATGCGGCTCGAGGAGGTGGCAGATGTTTATCAGCCGGTTGACCTCGGGGCTAATGGAGTCAGCAGAGCTGTGCGAGGTTCACTGGCTCCTGTCGTAAAAACCAGTCGTGATGGAAACAGTCGTCTCCTCTAACGACTCTCTCCCAATCCACTGATAACGGACTCACAGATAAGACACACACAGTTTTCCACTTCCTCAGCGACGGCCATGAATCTGAGGCTCACTCCATTTTTCATCATGACACTGAAACTCAAATTAAATCTGAAATTCACTTCTTGGAAATGTTCAAACCAGAAAAGAGTCAAAAACTCTTGAGATCGAGGAAACTAAAATAAATCCAATTAGAATTTTCTTGATTAAACAAGAGATAATGTGACATGAGGAAACTTTTTCCTCTAAATACTGTAGTTAAAATGTCTGTAAATCTACACACACATACACACAGTGTGTGTTTTACTCTTAATATTTATTAAAATATAGATATTTGTTGTCTGGGTCATAAATGTCTTTTTTTTCCTTTATTTCAGCTTTTATTTAAAATATAAGAGAATTCAATTCAAATCACTTTGCTCATGTTCAGACTTTATCAGCAATAAATCAGGACTATTATCTATAACAATAATAATCAAATCTGATGTTATATGATAATCAGTCAAGTTTAAACTTCACTCTCATGGTCTGACCACGTTAACTAGTATGATAAAGTACTTTCACAGTACTCTACATGAAGTACTTTTACATTGGTACTCTGGCTACATGGAGTATTTTTATTGTGGTACTGTAACAACACAAAGTGCTTTTTTATTGATACTTCATTAAATACTTTTAACGTGGTACCTTGACTACATGAAGTAACTGCATGACGTTGATGGAACCTTTTGACTTTTTCTTCTGATACTTTATCTACATGTATTCTTGATTGCAGTACTGGACAGTAATATTACATCAGTGTAGATGTACTTTTACTGCAGTTACTCACAGAAACATTTCATTCATCCTGTTCAATCACTGATCAACTTGTTCTACTCGACTGAACAAGAGAGAAAACTTCAGACGTGACTTGAATCCTAAAGTGAAGCTTCCGTTTCCTACTGAAGCTATTTTTAGAACAGACACACGCACACACATACACGTACACACAAACACGTACACACAAACACACACGTACACACGAACACACACTTTATTTCTGGTACTTCGTTCAAAAACACTAATAATAATGATAAGAAATGAAAATAATAATTTATTATATGTGAACTTTGTGATTCTTCTGCTTTAAAGACACGTGCGTGTGAATGTTACCGGTTTAGTTGAACGTGGAAATATTCCAGGTTAATTTCACCTGATGAATAAAACATGAGCTGAGGGGAGAGGACGCGCTGTGATTGGTCAGTTTCACTGGACTGTGTGTATATAAGCGGGCTGTGGTCCGTGTACTCATCATCATCTTCATCTTCATCGACTCAGATCCTCTTCTTCCTCCTCATCCTCCTCATCCTCCTCATCCTCCAGACGTCATGCTGCGCGGCTCCGCTCTGCTCGTGCTCGTGCTCGGCTCCGCCGCGTGTTTCGAGCTGCTCCCGGAGGAGGCGGCCCCCCGCCGGGCACGGTTCTCCGCCAACAGCCCCAGTGAGTCCCGGAGCTGCTGCTCCCCCCCGACTGGATCATATACTGTGTTCTATTAATACTGAACTCACAGTACTTTACTTTACTCTACTTTACTTTACTTTACTTTACTTTACTTTACTTTACTTTATGATTTTATGACTTTTGTGGTTGTTATTTGTATTTAAGTACAGAATTAGCAGGTGTCTGAAGTAAACATGGTTTAAGCTGAGTTTTTCCATGAGATTTTACCACAAACCCCTGACATCAGTGTGTGTGTGTGTGTGTGTGTGTGTGTGTGTGTGTGTGTGTGTGTGTGTGTGTGTGTGTGTGTGTGTGTGTGTGTGTGTGTGTGTGTGTGTGTGTGTGTGTGTCTGCAGCTGATGTGGCCAGATGTTTGACCGGTGCTGTGTCTGTGGGCTGCGGCTTCTTCTCTTGTCTGGAGAATTCAACCTGCGACACCGATGGGATGCACGAAATCTGTGAACTCTTCCTCCACACGGCTGCAACCTTCAACACAGAGGTCAGTCTGTCTGTCCACCTGTCTGTCCACCTGTCTGTCCACCTGTCTGTCCACCTGTCTGTCCACCGGTCTGTCTGTCCATCAGTCCACCTGTCTGTCCACCTGTCTGTCTGTCTGACCTGAGACTGTATGTCCTTCATCCTTCAGGGTAAAACCTTTGTGAAGAAGACTCTTCAGTGCATCTCCCAGGGAATCTCATCAAAGGTTTTCCAAACCATCCGCCGCTGTAACATCTTCCAGAGGATGATCGCTGAGGTCAGTGAACTGTCAGAGAAGCAGAGTTACGTCTTCTGTGTGTCCTCTGCTGTGTCCTCTGCTGTGTCCTCTGCTGTGTCCTCTGCTGTGTCCTCTGCTCCTGTGTGTCCTCTGCTGTGTCCTCTGCTCTGTGTGATTAAATTCATTTCTTTAAAAAGGTGCAAGAAGAGTGTTACACCAGTCTGGACATCTGCACTGTGGCTCGTAGTAACCCTGACGCCATCGGAGAGGTGGTGCAGGTACCGGCTCACTTCCCCAACAGGTGAGATCACACACACACACACACACACACACACACACACACACACACACACACACACACACACACACACACACAGTATTAAGAAACAAAACACAGACTGTCCATCGCTGCAGCTCCTCTCTTCAGCCTCTGTCTCAAACACTTGGTTTGGGCACCTGTCTCTTTAAGACCCCCTCCTGATAAAGCCCAGTCTGCTCTGATTGGTCAACAGCTTCCAGAGCGAGTAGGAAATACCTGCTCTCACTTCACCCGGTCACGTTCAATCACAACCGTGTAAACTTTAAACCTTTTAACTTGATCACACGAGAGGAAACAAACACCTTGTGTCTCACTTCATTTTATTGTCATTTGGCTGAAACCTCTGTTTCCCGGTGCAGATATTACAGCACGCTGCTGCAGACGCTGCAGGCGTGCGACGAGGAGACGGTGGCGACCGTGAGGTCCGGCCTTATCGCCAGGTTGGGCCCCGACATGGAGACGTTCCTCCAGCTCGTCCAGAACAAGCCCTGCGCCGCCGGCTCCGGCGCCGCCACCTACAACAACCCGTCCAGCTGGAGGAACATGCCCGTGTTCAACGTCCAGCCCGGCTTCAGGGGCCGAGACCCCACCCACCTGTTCGCCAGGAGGTCTGTGGACGCCGCTGAAGGCGACGTGACAGAGAATTAGAAAGTGTACGCTCACAATCCTGATACAAACATGCAGCTTTCACCTCAGACTATCAAACCATATCTTACTCTGATATCTGAGCGCTAGATTCGAGGTAATAATCACTGACACATATGTTATTGTTAATGTTTGGGTCGACCTGCTCCGTCCGTCCACACACTACCTGACGTCCCGAGCGTTAAAGACATTTACAATGAAAACAAGAGGCCTGTTACGGAGATAACGACCCATATTTATTTTCTTAAATGAGTTAATTTATGAAGCTGTTACATTTCATGCGGTGTGAGGGAAGCGAGGCTGCGGAGTCAGAAGATGCTTCACGCTGGTCGTGGAGCTCTGGGACGTCTCCTGGTCTGAGATCAGTTTATGAGCTGAAGATGTACGACGGGTTTCGAGCTCACTGTGGTCGGGATGTAAAACCTGAGGTGGTGGAGGCAGACGTGAGTTTGTGAAGGAAATAAAAGATGTGATATGATTAACTTTGGCTCGTGTGATGGATGTTATTTAACATTTTAAAGATTTCATTCCTCTAAAGATAAGATGAGAGTCTGAGAGTCGAGCTGCTAACGTCTGCTCAGCTTGTTTCTCTGAAAACTTCAGATCCAGACGTCCGCCGACTTAAATCCTTCATCTGCTTCAAACATAGAGTTAAAAACCAACAAGATCTAAAAAGTGTTTATTAAAATGTGACTTCAAACTGGATACAACAGACAAACACTGACACGTGCACAAGGAGGATATGACGCCACCAACAGGCGACCAAATGAAACGCAATTAAAACTTCAGCAGGTTTAAAAATATAAACTATAGATAATGTAAAGTTAAAGTTACAGATTAAACCTTTAACGTTCCGTTCACTCACTGATGAACTTTCTCTGTTGTTGAACTTTTCATTGACGTTGGAAACTTTCTGGATTTGAATTTCTGAGGAGAAACGTGAGAAACCATCATTTCAGACTTCATCTGTGCTTCCCCGGAGCGGCCACTAGGTGGCCTGCGTGCACAGGGATGTATCTCAGTGTGTTTCTGCTCTGATGCACATCTTTTCATTTCTGCACAGAAAACTAAGTAGAAATTTAAAATAAAAACAAATCTAAAAATGCAGTAGAAATATTTGTTCAGGTGTAAAAGTTGTGATTGAAACAGACGCAGAGAAAAGTCTGACGTGCATGAAACATTCAGACTGAAGCTGCTTCACATGCACACATGAAACGTTCTCGTCATGTTTCCACATGTTTCCATCGTCTGAGCTTCTCACATCACAACTCAGAAGAAACTAAACTTGAGTCATATTTTCTGTAAGTTTGAATTCAAGAGGAAATTTGACCACAAAGATTCTGGGACTTGTTCAAGTTTCTGTTGAGTTTCCTGCAGCTGACAGAACAGAAAGTCTATTAATAATCATAAATGTGACCAAACAGCAGCGGTGCCTCTTGAATAAGAAACAGAATCTAAGAATGACCTGAACCAACAGAAGCAGACTTTGAATCCCGGCGACGCCTCTGAAACTCACCTCTCATAAATACCTTCAACACTTCCTGGTGTTTGTTCAGGCTCGTTGGTTTGAGGCGTAAAGACACTCACCCATCAGCCATCTGTCCTGGAGCTAATGGCAGAGCCATAATGGAGCCTCACCTCCAGGTTATGGCCCATTAACCTCCATCAGTCCGGGTGAGAAAGACGAGCTGCCCCCCCCTCCTCACATCCTGCAGAGTTTACTGCAGCAGGTCTGAGACTGATTCTAATCTCCAGAGATGTAAAAACATCTCACTGAGCCAAAGATTTAAAAAAGTTAAAGTTATGGTTCACACACAGTCAAAAACAATCCAATATTTCCTGTAGATTAGTTTGAATCGTCAGATTTGAGCAGGTTTCAGTTGAACAAACATGTGTGAATCAGTTTATTTGCAGCAGGTGTGAAGTGACGACCTTGGTTTGTTTCTCTGGAAACTTTCTGTTTGTTACGACGTTTTTATGATGAACATCAAGAAGAAAACATGATTCTGTTATAATGTTCAGAGAATCAGAGACTGAGGAGGGCACTGTCATCTTCATGAATCAGAGCTAACAGGTTCCCCTTGTTTCCAGTCTTTGTGCTAAGCTAAGCTACCCAGCTTCATATCTGCTGCCCAGACGTGAGGATAATTAGAGAGTGAATTGTTGACTGCTGCTTAAAGGTGGAGATTTTCACACGTTGGTTTAGTCGTGTTTGTTCAGAGACGTTCAGTGAGGACGTGCAGGAGCAGGACGTCTTCTCTGGAAGTGAGCAACATGTTGGAGGAGGCAGCAGATCTCTGAGGAGGAAATGTTCCTGTCCAACACAGGAAGGAGAGCGAGGAGAGAGAGAGAGAGAGGAGCCAGATGATGTTCAAACTGCTGCACAAACACACACACACACACACACACACACACACACACACACAGCCAGAGGCTACAGAGAGAAAACAACGTCACAGACTGAGATACATGATCTACTTCACCTGTTCTACAAGAACATTTCCTCTGGGGGAGGAAACGCTGCTGCAGAGTAAACCAGGAGGGGAGGTGTGTGTGTGTGTGTGTGTGTGTGTGTGTGTGTGTGTGTGTGTGTGTGATAGATGACGCAGAGGCCAAGACTCTCTTCCCACAATTCATCTCTTCATGTCCAACATACACATGAATTCTAAGAGAGGAGAAGTTCTTGTTGGAGACACAGAGACTCTTTATCCTCATCTCCAAGGTCCCACACACACACACACACACACACACACACACACACACACACACACACACACACACACACACAGGGGGAAATCTCCTCCTGTTTCTTTTCCAGTTGGCAAACATCAGAAGCTTTAAAACAGATCAGGTCCCGACACACTGTACTTCGATCAGTGACTGTAACTAAAGATGGACGACGCGTCTCCTCTTCCTCCTGTTGTACATAAACGAAGATTAAATATCAGTGACGTCATTAACAGTCAGTCTGAAGTGAAGGTGGAGCAGTGGAGTCGAGGTCCCGCCCATTCACACACTTAACCAATCCTGAGTCAGTGTCAGCTGTCAATCAAGATGTCTCAGCCTGTTTTTATATCATCAAATAACTGATTCAAACCAAACTGATCAGAAACTTGAACAAACATCAGAGAGATGAGAACGAGCTGAAATGACAGAAACATCTTTACAAACATTTATCTAACGTCTACTTTGGTCTTAGTTTGGTCCATGTCCCATCTGCTAACATGGAGGAGGGTTTATGAGCTATACTGCAGCCAGACACCAGGGGGCGATAGAGATAATGTTTATTTATAGTCTATGATCAGAATTCTGAACCTGGCAACAAATTCCCCAAAATCCACAAAACAGGTGGTTTCTGATCAAATCAGCTGGAAAATAAATCAGGTAGAAAAACTTTGAGGTTCTTTTTTATTCTGGAAACAAACGAGAGTCGCTGCTGTTTGTTTTCTCCTCCTCCTCCTCCTCCTCCTCCTCCATCTCCATCTCCTCCTCCTCCATCTCCATCTCCTCCTCTCCTCCTCCTCCTCCTTCTCCTCCTCCTCCTCCTCCATCTCCTCCTCCTCCTCCTCCTCCTCCTCCTCCTCCTCTCCACTCCTCCTCCTCCATCATCTGTCATCACTCATCTCTTTACACTGGAGCGACTGATCAGCTGATCTTCTCTGGAGGACGACAGTTTAAAGATCTCGAATCACATGACAACATCCCAACTCAAGTAAAAAACTTATTTGAAAAGATTTTAATACTGTTAATCAGTTATTATACATGTTTGTGTAACTGCAGGCTGGAATCAGCTGGAGGTTAAGTGCAAAGTTCAACTGTAACACTGACGACATCTTCATCATCATCTTCATCATCTTTGGCTTCAGACTGAAAAAACTAATCTGATGCAAGAAATACACAAAATAAACTGAGACAGAATCATGAATAAAATGCACGAGATATAACAACAGAGTATTTAGGCCATAGTGAAGAAAGTTATTCTGAGATTGAAGTCGTACGAGTCCGAGAAAAAAAGTTGTAATTTAATCAGAGAAATATTATTAAATAACTTTTTTCCTCATTAAATTACAACTTCCTGTAATATTCAGATTTCCGTCTCAATTATGACTTTATTCCCGTAAAATAACGACTTTCTCATAATGATTTATTTCTAAATCTGTTTTTTTCCATAAATGGACCCAATATTCAATCGTATGAAATAAATCTATAAATAGAATAATAATTTAATTTTAGAGGGATTAGAGGCTGTAGCATGAACATGTTGGGTTTTCTTCAATATTTATAGATTTATTTATGAGTTCTGTGTATTTTATTCATTTATTTGGTTTTTGGTGATTTATTTCTTCTCCGTTTTATCGTCTCATGTCACATTTCTCTAATAAATCCACTGGAACACAAACTATTATTTACAATATTCACACTGAGAACATTATGACCAGGACCACTGTGACGGGAGTCTCACGGCTCCTCCGTCAGAGTGTCTTCACGCTGGAGGAGACGGCGAGCTGCTTCCTGAGGCCTTGTGGAGGGGGAGGCCCACGGTCCAGCTCCGTCCAGCTGTTCTTCACATCAGCTGCTGAGAGAGACCACGGCAGAGCGGCTCGTCTGAGCTCCTCCTGCCCAGCTTCGTCTGGGACGTCTGCCGCCGCCGCCCCGCCACAGCAGAGGAAACGGGATGAAGGTGATGCAGGAAGGGAAACGGTCCCACGACGCCTATGTGGAGTTACCGGATTGAGTGGAAGCAGAGATGCTGATTGTAGAGTACTGGACCAGAGGGACGGACAGATCCAGGTACTCCTGAAGAGACGGAGACAGAAACAAAGGGGATTGGGTTTCTCAGGGAACATCATGGATTTCTAGGATCTAGGGACAAACGTATGTCAGACAAAATTCTTTAGACCCTAAATTACAAAGTGAAACCAGAACTAACAGAACACATGAAACAACACACACATGAAGCTTCAGCCTCGGAGCTCTTACCTGGTTGGAACTGAGAGAAAGTGTTCGGTCCAAATCTTCCACCAGCTGCAGGAACGTGGGTCTGCGGGACGGGACGGCGTTCCAGCAGTCCCTCATCGTCAGGTACCTGAACACATGCCAGGTGTGAACTTACAGCAGTAAATGTTTGATGGGATCACTCAGGACACGTGTTGACGGCAGGTGTGAACGGGGTCATTGTGAACTCACAGCTCCTGAGTGCAGGCGGGGGGTTTCTCCATGCGGTGACCCTCCTTCAGCAGCTTGAACAGCTCCTCCACCGGGACGCCGGGGTACGGGGATCCACCGAGGGTGAAGATTTCCCACAACAAGACTCCAAACGACCACCTGAGACAAGAGCTACAGTCACTGGGCGTCCATTTCATAAATAATGATATAATCTAAGTTATAATTAGAAGTTGTAAAGTAGCTCTGTGGTCAAAGTTTCTACCCGTTTACTGTTTAATGCTATTGTGATGGAATTTAAGATGTTTTCAGACACCAACTCTGTCAAATGTTGTCCTGACATGTTGTGTAGTTGGTGTTTGTGAAGCAGCAGCAGATTGTCGGTCCGACTTGTTCAAACAGGAACACGTGAGGAACACGTGAGGAACATGTGAGGAACACGTGAGGAGCATGTGAGGAGCACATGAGGAGCACGTGAGGAACATGTGAGGAGCATATCAGACCTCAGTTCATGTCTGAAAACATCTTGTGTGTTTACTTTGCATTAAACTAAAAATGCAGAATTAAATGAGGTCTGCACTGTTTCTAGTTGATTCAGTTTCAGATTCCAGTGATGTGAGGATTTGATTCTGTCATCGACAAAACAACGACTCTGAAAACGTCTTCTCTGACTTCAGGAAACTACGAAGGAAGATGTTTGGTTATTTTCGGACAAAGGATCAACCCACTCACACGTCACTCTGGTGAGTGTAGACTCGGTCAAACAAAGCCTCTGGCGCCATCCACTTCACCGGCAGACGACCCTGAAACAACATCACCTGAGTCACACCTCATCGTCTCAACATGTCACTGACGTTCAGTTCAAGTCTCCGAGCGTCTCTTACGTTGGTCGTCTTCTTGTAGTAGTCGATGTGGTGGACGTCCCGAGCCAAACCGAAGTCTGCGATCTTCATCACGTTGTCGTCTGTGACCAGGACGTTTCTGGCTGCCAGGTCTCTGTGGATACACTGAACACCAGAGGAGACGTTTCAAACAGCTTCATGTTCCCATCCCATAAAAACGTGAATTAAACATGAGACTGTACTGAATGTCCGTGTGGTGATGGACACTGACCTTCTTTGAGGCCAGGTACGCCATCCCTCTGGCCACCTGGTACGCAGCAGACACCAGCTCCTTCATCTCTAAACTGTCCAGTGACGTCTGTCTCGTGTCGCTCCAGTACTCCAGGCCAACGGGGCGACGCGTGCGGAGGAACTCCCTGAGGTTCCCCTGCGAGGCGTACTCCACCACCACGTACAGAGCACCTGCAGCAGGTGGAGGCGTGAGCTTCGTCGTCAGCACATCATCATCATCATCATCATCATCATCATCATCATCATCATCATCATCATCATCATCATCATCATCGCCACACATTACAACGCTCACCGTCCTGAGTGCAGGCTCCCAGCAGGTTGATGATGTTCTTGTGTTTTCCGATCATCTTCATCATCTCCATCTCGGAGATCAGGTCGGACAGGTCCTTCTCTGTGGCGTCCGCTGCACGTCAACGAGAGGAAACAGCGTCAGAGCTTTCTTCTCTCCACTTAAGATTTTAGGTTCAAACTTTCAACAGAAATCCAGAAACTAAAGTACAGAAGAGTTTCAGAGCCAGAACAAAAAGTAGGTGGAGGCAGATTTGATTCAGTTTTCTAATTTGGAGATCAAAGTCGTCTCCTCTGATCCAAACATCCAGTGAGGAGTGACTGACAGCTGCCAGAGTTCTGATGAATGATCCTTCAGCAGCTAATTCAATTGGACAAATGCAGCCGCCTCCTCTTATTTTTATTCTCAAACTTCTGCTCAATGTTGTTTGATCTTTAGAATGTTTTGAAAGTGTTTCTCACCTTTCAGCATCTTCACTGCGACTTTAGAGACTCGTGTCGGTTTGTTCTTGTCGAGACCGACGGCCTCGGCCAGAACCACCTGACCGAAACAACCTTCCCCCAGAGGCTTGCCCAGCATCAGCCTGAGAAACACACACACACACACACACACACATATAAACACACAACAGACCTGCAGACACATAGATCACTGACATGTGTGAGGCGGCGTCGTACCGATCTCGAGGCAGCTCCCAGACGGGGTCGTAGGGAAGCTCGTACTCGGACACTCCGGCCAGGATGGTGGTGGCCGCACTGGAGAGACGAGACTGACGCATCAGACACATCCCTGAATGCAGGGAGGACGAGGACTCGACCGACACCTGCAGACGCAGGAGAGACGAGGTGAGGGACGCCCTCTCTGGTCCAGGGACAGGAAACAGAGACGGACGCAGACGTCTTACCTGTCTCCTCAGGGGAATGCTCTTGGCTAATTTCTGGACAGCCAGCTGGCCGCTGAAGTCGCTTTTCTTCGGGGAGCAGCAGAGTCTGCAGACGACGGCGGTGACGGTGAGGATGATGATGATGAAAAACCCGAGGCAGTAGATGAAGATCTCCAGGTAGGTCTGGGAGGGCAGAGGGGCGGGGGGCAGGTCTGAGGTGGGAGGAGACACGTGTTAACAGAGAATCATTTCTGAAGTTAGGATTTAAAGTTTCTGAACATCGTTACAAACCCTTCACGACGTTGAGCCACGCAGAGTGATGGGAGACTCCGATGGAGTTTCCTGCCAAACACGTGTACTCGCCAGCGTCTTCCAGAGACACGTTGCTCAGGTTCAGAACCTCCATCTCTTTATCCGTCGTGTTCAAACCTGCCGTCTGAGGACGAGAGCAGCGTTAGATACGAGAGGCCGACAGGTCACCTGACTGAGCTCACCACACGATGCTGGTGATGAAGACAGAAGCTGTGTGTTCTACATTAAAACCTCAGGAACAGTTCAGTCATCAGCAGAAATCTACAGCTCCTGCAAATCAGTTTAATCTACTCTCATGATTCATCATTGAAAAACAAGGTTCTGTTTCAATTCTTCAGTAAATCACCATTTGCTTAAGGGACAATGTAAAATGTTTGTACAATGTTTCTGCCACTAGGGGGCTCTCAATCAAAACAATGACAAGACTTAGGGTGTGTTCGGAAAGTCCAAATCATCTCCTTTCCTCACCACTAAATCATCTCCTTTCCTCACCACTAAATCATCTCCTTTCCTCACCACTAAATCATCTCCTTCACACTCACTAAATCATCCTTACACTAAATCTCTCTTTTCCCACTAAATCATCTCTTCTCACCACTAAATCTCTCTTTCCTCACCACTAAATCATCTCCTTTCCTCACCACTAAATCATCTCCTTTCCTCACCACTAAATCATCTCCTTTCCTCATCACTAAATCATCTCCTTTCCTCACCACTAAATCATCTCCTTTCCTCACCACTAAATCATCTCCTTTCCTCACCACTAAATCATCTCCTTTCCTCACCACTAAATCATCTCCTTTCTCATCCTAATCTCTCCTCATACTTCTCATCAATCATCCTTCTCCACTAATCACTCCTCACCACTAAATCATCTCCTTTCCTCATCACTAAATCATCCCTTCTCACCACTAAATCTCTTTCTCACCACTAAACATCTCCTTTCTCCCTTCTAACATCTCCTTTCTCATCACTAAATCATCTTTCATTCACCACTAATCATCTCCTCTCACCACTAAATCATCTCCTTTCCTCACCACTAAATCATCTCCTTTCCTCATCACTAAATCATCTCCTTTCCTCACCACTAAATCATCTCCTTTCCTCACCACTAAATCATCTCCTTTCCTCACCACTAAATCATCTCCTTTCCTCACCACTAAATCATCTCCTTTCCTCATCACTAAATCATCTCCTTTCCTCACCACTAAATCATCTCTTCTCACCACTAAATCATCTCCTTTCTCCCCTTCTCATCACTAAATCATCTCCTTTCCTCACCACTAAATCATCTCCTTTCTCACCACTCCTTTCTCCACTTCCTAACTTCTACCACTAAATCATCTCCTTCTCACCACTAAATCATCTCCTTTCCTCACCACTAAATCATTCTTTACACCCCCACTAAATCATCTCCTTTCCTCATCACTAAATCATCTCCTTTCCTCATCACTAAATCATCTCCTTTCCTCACATCCTAAATCATCTCTTCTCACCACTAAATCATCTCCTCCTCACCACTAAATCATCTCCTTTCCTCACCACTAAATCATCTCCTTTCCTCACCACTAAATCATCTCCTTTCCTCACCACTAAATCATCTCCTTTCCTCCTCACCACTAAATCATCTCCTTTCCTCAGCACTAAATCATCTCCTTTCCTAACCACTCTTCCTCGACCCCGATGGAAAACGTCACAAGGTCAAGGAAAGATGTGAAGGAGAAGCCGTAAGGAGTTAGGAAAGGAGAATCCCAGTGCACAGATACAGGTCTGACCTCAGGAGAACCGGTTCCCTCTGGTCTCACCTTGAGAACCAGGACGTAGGGGTGTCCGTCCGGCCCCTCCCTGCTGCCATTGACCACGATGTGTTTGAGCCACTGGATGTGAGGCTGCGGGTCGCTGAACACCCGACACACAAACTGCACGTTGGTCCCAACGACCACCGTCTGGTTGGCGGGCAGCCCGGCCTGCAGGATCGGCCTGTGGGGGGAGCGCTCTGGAAAAGACCAGTTTCAAACATGTCAGAGGATCAGAGGACGTCCTGTTTCTCTCAGGAGACGTTTTCAGACCTGCTCTGAAGACTGGACATCTTCCTGAAATGTTCCGGAGGTTCTGTATGTGAGAACACTGGAACCTTTCTGGAACCTTCCCAGTGAGCGAGTGGACGCGTTGGAAAGAGTTTATACGTCATGTCCCGCTCCAGCTGCTCTACGGCTCCGCCCCTGCTGCTCTACAGGCTCCGCCCCTGCTGCTCTACAGGCTCCGCCCCTCGTCTGGATGTTCCCACATGTTCCTGTTTGAACGAGTCGACCCGACAACCTGCTGCTGCTGCTTCACAAACACTAACTACAGGAAATGTCTGGACGATTTGTTACTCAGTTCATGTCTGAAAACGTCTCAGGATACGAACACATGTTAGACAGTTAACACGTCATCATCAGGATTCAAACTCCTCTTACCGACTACGTCCAGCAGGTAGGTGTGTTCCAGGCTCCCGTACTCGTTCTTCACCACACACGTGTAGTTCCCTTTGTCTGATGGAACCACCGACTCCATAATCAGAGTCCAAATGTTATCTCTGATCTGAAAGATTCAAAACAGATCGATTCTAACAACTGTTTACGAGTCTGGGTTTGTTCTCTTCGTGTGATCGGTCGAACACAAACCTTGAAGCCTCCGATTCTTTGGTCCTTCCTGAACTCTTTTCCGTTCTTGTACCAGCGCAGAGTGGGTTTAGGGTTTCCCGACGCCTGGCACTTAAACTTCACAGTCCGACTGGCGGGAACGGCGTGGAGCTGCTTCTCCATCTTCTCCGGCACCACCCACTTAGGCGCCAACGCTAAGGAGGAGACGAGCACGATTACAACCCTTCACTTCAGCAACAGACAAACAGAGAAAGAGGAAGAAACAGTGCGAGACTCACTCTGGAGCTTTTCATTGCTTGTTGAGAGTTCATTGGAGAGTTTGTTTTCCTCTGAGGATGACTCATCGTCTTCCTCATCCTCAGACGACTTCACTGCGTCGACTACAAACAAAAGAAGTAGATGTTTAGAAGCTGTGTGTGTGTGTGTGTGTGTGTGTGTGTGTGTGTGTGTGTGTGTGTGTGTGTGTGTGTGTGTGTGTGTGTGTGTGTGAGAGAAGGGGGCAGATTCTAAGGTGTCTCAGAACACACACACAGTTTTTGACGCCCCCCCCTCCTTTAATTCAGCTTGTTGAGGAGTTCAAGTCAAACTGAAGGGGAACAGACAGAAAACAACCTCTGGGACTTTCTGTAGCTGTGTGTTGTGGTGAGTGCAGCTGAGGGGAAACGTGCAGCGGCTGTGAAACACATCAAACACTTTATAAAAAGCAGCGTGCGTCTGGGCGGACGAGGACGAAGACGAGGACGAAGACGAGACGACACTGGACTGATCCTCGGTCTCAGCGGTTTGATTTCAGAGGATAAAGTTTCGTTTGAAACTGAGCGAGGTGGGAAATTTAAAACAGGTTTTGTTTATGAACGGCAGAGAGTTTGAATGTGATGCTGACTGACCAACACACAGCTGGAGTCCAGATGTTTGGAACAAAACTACACTCACAGAAGGTAGAAAAGAGAATTCTGCAGATCTGATCCACACACACACACACACACACACACACACACACACACACACACACACACACACACACACACACACACACACACACACACACACACACACACACACACACACACACACACACACACACACACACACACACACGAGCCTCGGTTACACCAGGAACAATCAACGTAACCACTTTCAGATGCTTCAGATCCAGAAACAGACAAAGCTGGAAAAAGTCACTTTCCTGTTGAAGAAATGAGCTCATTGGAAAGTTTTATAACTTTTTACATAATAAACAGAGTCTGAAGCAGCAGATCTGAGATCAGACGTGAAGGAGTCGTCTCAGACAAAAGACCATGAACAACAAACACAAAGAAAGGGTACGAGCATGTGAGAGGAATCTGCAGACGCACACACACACACAAATAAATAACTCACTACAAATATCTGATGAAACAAACATGAAAATGCTTCCAATCGATTTGTATTTTATCAAAAGTCTCATTATTTCATGTGTCAGAATCAAACGTGACAAATAGCTGTTTGTCTATCGACTGAACAATTAATCAACAGATTATTTCAGGTCTGATGTAGAAACAAGGGTTTTTCATCACTTCTTCTTGACCTGCAGTTTCATCTTAACTTTAAAAACCTCCCAGCTCTTTATTCTCCTGAGGCTGAGAGTCTGATGAGATCCACACGCTTCAGGACGTTACCTGTGTCCGTGTCCTCGGTGGCCGGTCGGCACCGGGTGACAGGAAGCTGGACCAGGACCAGCAGGAGGCAGGACAGCAGCAGGAAGCAGCGAGGGGACGACATCGGGTCCTCGGACGTCAACTCACTGAGACAGAGACACAAACGAGAAAATAAGATCCACGACAAGACGATCGTCGTCACAGTCATTTATTTAACATGTTTCCAGAACCTTCATCCACCTTAAAACAGCTTTTCTTTCATTTTACAGACGTTGGCCAAAGAATATTTTTAGAAACGATTAGTGACTCAAGTCTGGTGATACTTCAAATATCTCATCAGGTGAAAAACACATGAAATGTCCCCAATGACCTGAGGTCCATCGCTGTCCACTGAGACGTCTTCAGAGAATCAATGACACAGGAACTCGTCCAGTGTCCTCTCTGACTCCTGCAGCTGTTTCAGTGAAGACGTGTTGTGATGTCCCCCCCACACAGACTCACACTTCACCTGTGAGAACTACATATGTGTCAAACACAACACTGTCAATCACACTGACACACACACACACACGTGCACGCTCCCTAAAACAAACAGACACCATTTGCTGCATCTGTCACAGAGTGAATCTGTTCTGCTCAACACACACACACACACACACACACACACACACACACACACACACACACACACACACACACACACACACACACACACACACACACACACACACACACACACACACACACACACACACACACACACACAGTGTTCATCAGCCTGGTTCACTTCAGTTCAGTTAGAAAATAACCTGACTCATCATCTAAAGAGCCTCATAAAGAAGATGAATAGTGGTGAGTGCAGCTCTGAGGACGTCACAGAGGACATCGAGGACACTGAGGACACCGAGGACATCACAGAGGACACCGAGGATGTAACAGAGGACATTGAGGACGTCACAGAGGACACCGAGGACGTCACAGAGGACACCGAGGACGTCACAGAGGACACTGGGGACGTCACAGGAACACAGACGCTGCCGTCCCATCTCATTACCGAGTCCGTCCTCCAGCTGCATGTGTCCTCAGCGTGTGCATGTGGAGCTTTATCCAGACACGATGGAGACATTACACACAGTGGGACGCCGGCGGCCTCTTCAGTGAATTAGGATGTTTGTGTGTTTTATGTGAGCTGCTGCAAACACAAAGCTCCATGTTGTCGACTCTGATTCTCACACACACACAAACAGGACTCAGACACTACATCCTGCAGCAGAGGCTGAACTTTGTCCAGAGCTGCAGCTCGGTGCACTGTGGACTGAGCAGCGCACGAGCACACGTCAGCTGATCAGCAGGAGAAAGTGCTGAGCCACCACTCGCTGGCCTCAGTCCCTCTGTTCATGTGTGTTGAACCACTGGAGACAGAAGAAAGTGTACACGCAGGGTGGAGTGAAATCCAGTCGTTCAATTACAGCAGGAGGTTGGAGATTGGAGCCAGATGTGTCTAACATCTGGCTCGAGGACCAATCGGACACACTCTGGTCAGACAATCACACTTTGTCTCGTAGTGTGTCCTTCTGGAGTCCGTGTCACGTTCTGGACGGATCCTGTGACGCAGCCTCAGTTTCACACGACTTGGTTTTGGATGTTTTAATTAGTCTGATGGTATAAAAACAGGCTGCGACGTCATGATTGACAGCTGAGACTGACTCCTGATTGGTTGTGCGTGTGTGTGGGCGGAGACTTTAGTACCACAGCTGCACAGACTCAAATGACGTCAAAGTGTTTTCTATGAACCAGTGGAGACGCAGCGTCCATCTTTATTTCAACGTTGTGTTTAAGAGCCTCAGTCTTTTTCCAAACTATAAAATATAAAAGGTTTTTTATGCTCTTTGACTTTTGCTGCTCGTGCAAACGCTCTCTCACCAAAACAACGTGGAAATGGAATCCTCACTGAGACTCTGTGTTCCTCAGCTTTTAATAAGTAACTTGTGTCCCGTCCTCCTCCCTCCTTCCCCTTCCCGTGCTGAAGCTTTCACCTACACACCACATTCTGCAGCCGGCTGGCAGCCCAGAATACTTGTCATACTAACACACCAACTGCTGATGCCACCCATCCACCCGAGCTGGAAAAACAACACGCAGCCAAACAGGAAGAGAGCGGCTGCTGAGGCAGGAGGAGGTGAAGCTCCTTCCTCGGCAGGAGGAAGAGGAGCAGCCTCGGCGTGGTGCAGCATTTCACAGGAGCAGAATGAAAACTCCTAATAGGATCTGTGAGGATGTTGGTGAGGAGAGGTCAGAGCTGCAGGAGCCACGGAGCAGGAGGAGTGGAACAGTGACTCACTCCTCGTGCACGCTCCACAGAACTCAGGACGTGATTTAACAGATTTCTATCAGATCCCTGTGACGCTCTCATGAACTGAGCTGCTGCACAGGAGAGTGGGCCTCAGACACAAGATGTTAATGATTGAATAATAAAAGACAAAGATCCTATTTAACTCTGAGGAAACATTCAGATTGTTTACTTCAGCACATAAAGTCACAAAGTACTTTTACTGCATTGAAGTCAAGTTTTATTTCCATTTGAAGCTACTTGAAATGTCTCAACTTTTGACTCCAGGTAATAGTTTAAGATGTAGATGTGTATATGTTTAGATCTTTATTAAACATGTTTAATAAAGATCTATAGATGTGTATATGTTTAGATCTTTTTAAACATTTGAATGTCCGGCTGTTTATGATAAGTCCTGAGAATATAATGTTCAGTGTGACCTGGACGAGCAGCAGGAGGAGAAATGGATGAATATAAGATCTGGAACAAAGGTAATCATCATGTAGAATAATGATCATTTAGAAAAATATGTTTCATCTTAAAGACTCAACTGCCCCAAAATGAATAATACACTATTAATAATCTAATTTACATAACATTACAGCAGGTTTAACTCTGGCACAAGTCACTTTATAAATTATTTTAGTAATAATTAAAAATGCTTTTGTTAACTTTAGCTAATGCAGGACTTTGACTTGTGATGGAGTATTTTAACTGTAGTAAAGTAACTTTCACTTCAGTAAAGGATGTAAATGGATCATTTCTTCACAATCTTTCTTCAGTTTGATTTATAATAAACATGAGATGGATGATTCTTAGATTTAACTACACACCAGTGAATAACACGAGATCCAGTAGCAACAGTAAAATGCTATGAACACTTTAACACATGTTTTTATCATTAAAACTTTGACCCCTGCAGATTTTCGACATGTGAAACTGTGTTTTAGAGTTTTTCTGTTGCAGAGGAAATGTTTCCTGAGCAGAACAAAGTGAAACCAGAGACTCAGAAGAAGTTACAGTGAAGCTTCTGACCTGAATCAGCTGCTCCGTCAGATGCGAGGACGTGGAGACACCAGGAGACACCGAGTCCTGCTGCTGCGCTGCGGAGAAGAAGAGCCCTCCCAGTCTGCTCCCAGTCTGCTCCACTGGTTCTCTGAGTTATATGTTCCACTGATCTCCTGGTTCGATGTTCCACTGGTTCTCTGGTTCTCTGTTCCTTTGTTCCTCTGGTTCTCAGTGAGCTGCAGCTCAGACTCGATGATTCCTGGAGTTTGAATGTGTTTAAGTGTGGAGACTCCGAACGAGTCCTTCGCTCCTGGAGGGAAAACGTGGGAAAAGCGCAGCTCAGTGAGGGTTATTGTGTGAGATAAGACACGCCCACAGAGGGACGCTCCTCCCACACACAAATACAGAGACTTACACACACGCACGCAAGCACACGCACACGCATTCTCTTCATTAATGCCTCACGGCCGATTTATTGACTCAGTTTTTCCGAGGGCGCAATGATCCATCTTTACGCACGGATCCTCCACCAGGAACCATTGTGTGTGTGTGTGTGTGTGTGTGTGTGTGTGTGTGTGTGTGTGTGTGTGTGTGTGTGTGTGTGTGTGTGTGTTTACAGAATCATTTGTTTTAACTTTGTCTCATTAACTTTATTTATTTTTACTCACAAACAATAAATATCAGTTTCTGGGGAAAGTGAAAATGTCTCAACGTTAAACAAAGAGAGAGAAAACTCACCAAGTTTACTGGAAACTCTTCGGTAGCTCGAGTCAAACAAACAGATGAAATCCCAGCTGACGTCGGGCGAGAACATCGTCCGTCACAGAGCAAGAGACGAGAATATCAGATTCTAATCTGGTCCCAATTCATCAATGTTCAGACATTCCACCTTTGACCTGCAGGTGGCGCTAAATCACCACAGTCACAGGGACTGAACAACTTTCACAACAATCATGAACCAGACTGTAAATAAAGATGGACGACATGACACCTCCCAAGAGTGAAGCCAAAGGGTCTCTATCGCCCCCTGGTGTCTGGCTGCAGTATAGGTCATTAACCCTCCTCCTCCATGTTAGCAGACGGGACATGGACCAAACAAATAAATCAAAGTAGACGTTAAATAAAAGTTTGTTCAAGTGTTTCTGATCAGTTTGGTTTGAATCAGTTATTTGATGATATAAAAACAGGCTGAGACGTGATGATTGACAGCTGAGACTGACTCAGGATTAATAAAGTGAATCTAATCTGATTGGTCGGCAGGATCTTGATACCACACCTCCGCCCTGACTCCAAATAACATCATCGGCTCAAGATGGCGGCAGCTGCATCGGAGATGTTTTGGCTTCATCTCTGGATCGTGGGCGGAAGCAGAGACGTGTCGTCCATCTTCATCATCAAAATGTTTCTGTCTCAACGTCTGTGGGTCACTTTCCTGTGATTATCATCAGCTGTTTAGACGAGCTAACCTCAGTTACATCACCACACACACACACACACACACACACACACACACAGATGGATTCCTTTGTGAATTCATTGGCTGTCTGGTATAATGTGTGTTTGAGTGTGAGACTGGGACAATGACTGAGTGTCTCTGAGCACAGACGAGTCTCTGTGGCATCGTTTCTATCAAACTCACTTTTCTGCATCGCTGATCTCAAACGGACATTTTCATCCTCAACATGATCTGTTTATCACCAGTTTTCACATTGTGAGTGTGTGTGTGTGAGTGTGTGTCGTCACGGTGAAATGTTGATGTTCACAAGTGTGTGGATGTTTGTCTACACAACAGTGTCACAACTGCGTCACGAGAATAGGTGTGTATCCATCCATCCATCCATCCATCCATCTATTCATCCATCCATCCTAAATTCTCGTGCACATCTCTATAAAGACAGAACTTTGACTGAATGTCTTCACCACTAACACAAGGTGAGACTCCAGTGACCCTCGACATTCAGCTCACGTCGGCCTGCTCAGTGGCTGCGTTCGTATGAATCAGCGTTTGGTTCGAACCACAGAACCGACGTCAGCCACATGAAAACACACATTTATGATGATTTTAAATCAACGTGTTTGTGCTTCACTCTTGTTTGATCAGTCTCAGTCTCACTGCTCAGTTGTTCTCAGTCATTACTTTGGACGTTCCCTATGAGAGCAGATGTCTCAGATGTGAGCTGCTGAGCCCCAGCCCAGCGCTAACTACTGACCCTGTTACCACAGTCCAACCAGTGTGGACCCACCCAGACCTGGAGCCAGAGCCAAACCCCAGACTCTGGACAGACCAGGGCCGAGCCAGGACCAACCAGGCCAATAAAAGACCAAAATCACATTCCTGTTCACCAAACTCTGCCTCAACACTTTTAACTTCTGCAGCGTGGAGCTGCAAACACAGGTGCTCTTCTCATCAGGGTCCGGATCCATGTGTGCAGACGTCTCCAGAAGAACGTCAGAAAAACAACAGGATTAATAACCTGACAGAGAGAGAGG
>NC_061500.1:737148-813202 GCF_022539355.2 Hippoglossus stenolepis | reverse complement strand
GTTTAAACTTCCTGGTTTAACTTCACTGGTTTAACTCTACTGGTTTAACTTAACTGGTTTAACTTTCCTGGTTTAACTTCACTGGTTTAACTTCACTGGTTTAACTGGTTTAACTTCACAGGTTTTTAACTTCACTGTTTAACTTCACTGTTTAACTTCACTGGTTTAACTTCACTGGTTTAACTTCACTGTTTAACTGGTTTAACTTCACTGTTTAACTTCACTGGTTTAACTTCACTGTTTAACTGGTTTAACTTCACTGTTTAACTTCACTGGTTTAACTTCACTGTTTAACTGGTTTAACTTCACTGTTTAACTGGTTTAACTGGCTCATTTTGAACTTTAACCAGCGTCTGTCGGCTCATAAACAAAGCGTGGAGCTAACAGGAGTTAGCTTGACAAGGTTGTCACCTGTAAGTTGAGCTAGTTAGTAAACAGACACTAAGCTAGGTTAACCTCTAACAGTTAGTTAGCTGCCTCTACGAGCGGCTGGTGAACACAGCAGCTGTGTAACGTGTATTTAAAGCAGCACCTACCTGAAACCAGCTGTCTTCACACCTTTATAAAGATCGTGAAGTTAAATCCGGAATAAAGTGTTGACACACGATTAGCTTCAGCCACGACAAGTCCCGCCCAGCCAGGCTGTCAGCAGCTCTCTGATTGGTCAGAAGCTGTGACAGGGCTTGTTGCGTTCACAGGGTAAAACAATGTAGGACATTTGATGTTCAAGCTAGAAAAATACAACCCAGGATCATTATTAGCTTTACTGAACAAAGTTATTTTCATGTGCATTTGGATTAATTTACACACAGACAAAATAGAAATGCTACTGAAGAAGCACATGGATACAAATTAGGACAACAGAGCTGAGTAAAGATAATAAATCATAAAACATCACAGTCATGTCCGTACACGTTGAATAAATGATGTGTTTACAAATTACACATTCACAAATCTTCAGCATTCACTGTGTTACTGTTGCTGAACCATGTGTAGTGAATGAAGTGGGTCTTTCGGAGCGAGTTGTGTGTTTTCCCGGTTTGTCGCAAACGAGTCTCCGCCTCCAGCCTGTTGTGTTTAGTGTGTTGCCAAGGAACGTTAAACCGTCGACTCTGGTCCAATCAGCGCTGGAGGAACACGTCACGTGCTTTGAACTGACCAACCAGAGAGCACGAGTCCTCGCTCTTCTCTACGTTAGTTCGCTGGAGTTTGTTCGCTGCGCAACAGAAGCTGCTGACACAACATATTCATTATTATTATTCTTTATTTGAGTTTCTCTTATGGTAAGAGCGAAACCTGGTCATTGAGTCGCACAGACGCTGGTACGGCTGCTATCACGGTTAGCCAACAAGCTAACGCTAAAGTCAAGCTCTCGTTCACTTCGTGCTAAGCTACGCTGCTTTTGTTGATATGTTTAATGTTTAAACACATTTATATAATGATGTGAAATCACTGCCGAATTCACATGTGACTCCTTTCAAGGGCCTCCCTTGTAGATTGCGATTCATAGTAGTGAGTGTTTGTGTTAATGTTAGTATCGTAATCTAAATGAGTGATGTTATGAATGGGATCCGCTTCTAATAGCTTTAAGATTTCGTTTTTAATCAACATATTCCACAATATTCTATTCGAAGTAAAAGTTAAAGTTCATAATTACGATCTAATATGATAATCACTAGTTTTCATCCGTGTTTGACTTCGTAGCAGTGACACAAGTGTCTTACAAAGAAACTGCAGTAAATATGATGGAGAACAGAAAGTTGTGACATCAACTTAACATGAAATCAGTAAATCCTCGTGTTAACTAGTAAACTGTTACTCATCCCACTGTGTGTGACAGAGGAAAGCAACGAGGAACCGCTCCAGTTCACCTCCTATTCACGTGCACGTCAACGAGGCCACACCTGTCCACGTGCACGTGAAGGCTCATAGGACGCATGCTGCCAAACCCCCTCAGGTTAGAGATCCACTGGACTTATTGATATGATTCATGTCTACTTCATTTTCAGTTAGTTGAAGATTTAGCTTCTTTGCTTTATTTCTTATTTTCTGATCACCCACTCACACCCATTCCCCTCCCTCCTTTTCATAGTGCACATCTGATCTCATATGATTTAGTTATTATGCAGCATAGGGAGACCTGCCTGTAACAAGATGCTGCTGCACACACTGTGTTTTTAAGGGGAAGACCAAGGTGGACAGAGGAACCCTCCGTCCTACAGCCACGGTCAAAACTCGAGTGCCATGGATTCCCCCAGGAAAAGCCTCAACACGAGACGCCTCATACAAGTGGGAGGTAACTGGTCGTAAAGCCTCAGATTGGGAATGTGCTCAGCCAGTCAGGATGTCGTGTTCATGAAGGTGTCATTTGCACCCAGGGACCAACGCACCACCTTGAGATCACGCCACTGCTCCCCGAACCAGAGCCTGAGCAGTCGCACTCTGCACTGCGATTGGCTGAGCTCACATCAGAGGAAGAGGAAGGGCTTCACGGACGAATCAGCCAGTATGAGAGGAAGATTGACAGCTTAATGACAGAAGTCAGCTCTCTAAAGAATGAGGTCAGTCTCTTCTCTTTCCACTTTGGACTGCTCAGTACAGTTGCATTACTTTGAGCCGCACATCCAAGAACACTCCAATGACACAAAA
Source organism: Hippoglossus stenolepis (assembly GCF_022539355.2). NCBI lineage: Eukaryota > Metazoa > Chordata > Actinopteri > Pleuronectiformes > Pleuronectidae > Hippoglossus > Hippoglossus stenolepis. Next base: position 810,553 of record NC_061500.1, on the reverse strand, counting down.
CAGTTAAAAACGTTGTTTTCTTTCACACCGTGACAAAATGTGATGAGCTGAATGTAAATGTGCTGACTTCCTCCAGCTGTCCGGCCTGTCTGAACTCCTTAAAGACCTGTTCAGAAAAATACTTTGAGATTCATTATCAGATCAATATCTCTGCATTGCTAATATCCCACAGCAACAACTAAAATGAAGTCCCTTCTAAGTGCACGTCTCGTCTTCTCTGTACGTCCCTGCAGACTTGCAGATTAGTCATGTCAGAGTTTGTCTCACCCCAGTATCGTATTGTTTGTGTGTATGTCCACATGTACATTTGCACATCTGTCACATATATGTGCAGGTGGAACTGCGGAAAAGAGAGCAGCTGCTGGAGCGTCAGTCGGAGCAGCTGAGTGTCTCCCAGCGGGTGATCGCCGAGCAGGAGGAGGAGCTTGCTGAGGTGACCAAGGAGCTGGAGGAGACTGAGCGGGAGAACACGCGGTTACGTCTGTCGATGGAAAAGTGGCTGGAGGAGAGCGACAGGCAAACATGAAACACTTCTCTCCTTCTTCATTTTTGTCTCACATTTCCTTTTGACTTTCTGGGACCAAGCATAGAGATGATTTCACCTTCACAGATATTCTACCCATAATTAATTTGTCTGACCTCAAACTTTCTTGAAACTGTAACCCTGTAACCCTTTTTATTTACAGTTTACAGATTAGAGCAAAATATATTTCACTCTGGGAATTCTTAATGACCCACTAAGTGGCAAATAGTATGGATGTCTGGAAGTCAGTCCTAATTCCTGGCACTCAGAGTCATGCTGGCTTTATTGTAGCCACGTTTTTGGAAGTTATTTTATTCCTGGGACAGTCAAGGTAGAGATATAAATCCAGGGTTGGATTCTTCAGGATAATGAATCTGATCCTTCTCCAGTAGATACACATTTTTCTCTGTGGCCTGAAGTCAGATCTGATTTTATTTCTCTAACATTGTCTCCACAGATGACAAAGTTAGTTTGTTTTGATCTGGATTATTGTCCCTGTCTGTTCCTTGCAGATTAGACCGGGACAGTCCACAACAAGACAAAGACGCTCTGCTCCGAAAACTGATGGAGGCTGAGGTGGACGGAGCCGCGGCTGCTAAACAAGTCTCAGCCCTGCGAGAGTCTGTTTTCAAAGTGTGTGGTTCTGGTGTGAGTATTAACTCAGTGTTGGACCTCAGTGTGTCCTGTGAGACCCGACGTGCTTGTTAGGGTTAGGGTCTCCATGGACAGAGTGCCAACAAGCTACAGGCTGCTTCTTCATCCAGGACAACCAGGAAGCTTGAAAAACTGTTTCTGTTGTTGTGACCTTTACAAACCTTGTCTTGGCTCCTGTCTGTGTTTTCTGTTTGTCCGTACAGAGGCTGTCAGACACTTCGGTCTTAGGTCGTCAGAAGGAGCTGCTGCTGCAGAAGCTGGAAACGTTTGAGGCCACAAACCGAACGCTGCGGCACCTTCTCAGAGAGCAGCACAGATCCCAGGTACTGAGTGCAACGCAAAACACAGTGAACAGATAGTTTTCAGATTTTCCTTTCACTTGGAAAAGGAATATTTGTTAAGTTTATTGTTGTTGGTTAAATGTCTTTGAACAGATGGAGTCGATGCGCCTGTCGGAGCAGAAGGATTCGTTACTGAAGAGACTCGCAGACACTGAGGCACAAAATGCTGTGAGTTTAATATAATCCTGTAAAATCTACTTTGTTTACAGACTTTTACTTTCATGAACCTAAATGCATCATGTGTTCTCTTTGTTTTCTCTTCGACAAACTAATACTCATCATGAGTTACACTGACAATCTTTTCACAACTTTTTTAATCTTCATGTATTTGTATGATATGAATAAAATTCGACCTCCTTTTCCTTTCACAGTTTCTTGTGGGGAAACTTCAAGAGAGAGAAAAAGAGGTCGATCAACTCTCGAAACGTCTCGATATTGAGAAGGTACACTTCAGTTTTTAGTTTAGTCTATTTCACACAATATAAAAAGAAAATACATAAATGAAATGTGTGTGCACTTTTTATCACAAACAATTTAAACAATTCAAGATATTCATTGTCAAACATCTTGAATCTTTGATCTTGCATCTGTTAAACAGCAGATCTGACAATAACAGGGATTCAAAGCAAAGCAGTATCTTACTGATGCATCGTTTACTTCAGCAGGTTAAAGCAGAATCCTCGTTCTTACTCAATATGTGTTCTGGAATTTGAAAATGCAGGAAAACACTAAGAGCACAGCTGATCTGTCCAAGAGTCTGGAGTCAACGAGAGCTCGTTTACAGGGACAGCTCCGCAGCAAAGAGGCCGAGAACAACCGGCTCACTGTGCAGATGAAGGTCTGTCATGGGATCTACTCCTGTGTCCTTATCCATTGTTGTTAGTGGTTTTGTATTATTATGAAGTTTGAACAAGACCCTGTCACATAAACCCTGCTGTGATCCCTGGTTTCTTCTTCAGAACCTGGAGCGAGCGGCCGACCAGCAGAAGGCAGAGATGGACCATCTGAAGGAGCAGCTGACGAGGCAGAAGGAGCAGGCCTGCACCGACCGAGAGGCCCTGAAACGAGCTACACGAGCCCAGAAGCAGCGAGCAGAGCGCGGCGAGGACGCCGCTGGCCAGCTGAGCAAGCAGCTGCTGGACATGGTGGGGCTGCGTCACAAGAAGCCTGACCACACAGATTCAATTCATTCAAATGGAAAATAATTAGGTGTAAATGATGGATCTGTGACATTACAATATACCAGAGGAACAGGGAGCTGCTGTTAAACCCCCAATCTGGCCTTTGTGGAAGGTTTTGGTTCATATATTTTCTCTTAATGTTATTTGATCACTGACCATTGCTTTGAATAATGTGCTGCTCGCTTTTACCTCCTGTCATTGGTTGTTTCTTTCAGTTTATATTTGAAGGAAGCTCCAAGCTCCATCTTTTCACTCTGTTCCAGAAAGAGAAAAGAGAAAATCAGAGTTTTTATTTCTTACAGGAGAAGCAGGTGTCAGAAGCACTGTCTGCAGCTGAGACCTGGCAGAGTCATCATGCCCAAGAGCTGAAAGACAAGAGTAAACTGGAGATTGAACTGTCGCTGCTGAACAGGTGTGTTGCTCTCAGAAACAGCTGTAGATCCAAACAGATGAGTCAGTCCTGGTGAATCAGAGGACGAAGAAATTCAACTGTTGATATTGGCAAGAAGCAGAAGGGGACAGGAAATTCTGGAAGGGGGTCATTACAGAAACTACCAGGCTCCACACATGTTGCTCTGTCTGGAGCCTCGTGATTAACATGTTCAGTCAGATTGAACTCAACAGGTCAGTTCACACCCGGAAACCAAATGGGTTTCACATAGAAATTAATGGGAAGCAACTGCATCATGTTCTTGTCCTAAGCTGCTCACATGTGGAAGGCAAATGTTAAGTGTTTTCTCTCTTGAGAAATTACTCATTCATTTATTTATTATAAAATCTTTTGGACATTCCACTTGTAATATACCTAAGTGCTATTTCATCCTCTCAATACCTTGCATGTAATTGAAAACATGTGATTTGTTCTGTATGATGCTACAGTCGTATAATGGAACTGACGGAGCAGCTTCAGAGGTCAGAGGAGAAAGGTCGAGTGGAGAGAGAGGCTCTGCTGGATCGTCTGCACGGACTGAACACAGAGAGCACGGCCGCCCGACTGGAGAAGCAGACGCTCAAGGTGAGAAGCTCCCAACAGAACACGAGTGTTGAATGTGACCGTGCCCTGGTCAGATGTCCACATGTTTGTTCAGTGTCTGTGTTCTGGAGAATGTCCTTCCTGTTCTAATAGACTTACATTGACTCACATTACATTATGAGGTTGGACTGTCTGGTTAATTTCCAGTAATAACTGATGACACATGATGTGAACCTGTGTCAGGCCACAGCGGCGGGGATGGAGGAGAAGCTGGCCTCGTGTCAGTCGGAGCTTCAGCAGGTCAAAGCTTCCATCAAGCAGTATGAAAGCCTGGTGGACAGCTATAAGATCCAGGTACATGCACCTTACTGAACCACCAGGTCTGCAACAGTTTGAGTAACACAACTGTCTGAACTCAGTACTTCCTCCTGGGAACTGTCACTCTGTAGGTGGGGAAAACGCGGGCTGAGGCAGATGAGTACTGCACTCGGCTGGCTCGGGCGGAGCGGGAGGTCCAGGCCGTGCGGGGAAAGCTGGAGCAGGAGGTAGAGGAGGTGCGCAGGGAGCTGCTGGGCCGGCTCGCGGAGCTCGAGCCTCTTCCCGACACCTTACGACACACAGAGCTACAGCTGCAGGAGGCTCAGGACCGGGAACGCAGCCAGGAGAGACGCAGCGTGGAGCTCAGCACAACTCTGACTGATCTGCGCATGAAGGTCATTATTATCTCATTCATGCAGCTGGCATCAAACCATAAAGATTTCATTTCTGATTTAAAGTGCTAAATTCAAAATAATATTTGTGTCTGGACATTTTGTGCAGTGAGTGTTTCTCCTGTGAAGCAGCAGCAGGAGATTGTCTGAGTCAGACTCGTTCACAACAGGAACATGTGTCATTCCTTGATTTGTAATTCAGTAAGTTAAGTTCATGTCTTATCAGGTGGAGACTCAGGGAAGTCAGGTGGAGCTGTTCAGACAAAAGAACAAGGTTCTGCTGGAGGAGAACCGACAGCTGCAGCAGCGAGTGGAGACTTTTGAAAGGTCTGTCACCTCCACTGCTTCACTCTGATGGATATGATGCTTTGTCAATGCCTGGCACCGCTGAAAGTATCTGAACGATATGAGACTAGTTGATTGTTGTTGTCACTGTCCTCTCGTTTGTCTCCTCGTAGGAAGCTGGAGGAGACTGACAGTCAGAACGGCGACCTGATGGCGGTCATCACCAAACGGGAAGACGCCATCCACAGCAATCAGCTCCGTCTGGAGGAAAAAACCAGGGAATGCTCCCTGTTGAGCAGAAAGCTGGAGGAGGCTCTGGATGATGCTCGGCAACAGGTCTGAACTTGTCAACAGCTACTAAACACTGGTCGAAGATTGTGTGTTATTTTCTCTGAGGCTTCTGCAGCTTGTGTGTGTAGAGATGAGAGTTCAGCTGTGGGCTATTCTTCATCCACTGTTCACTGTGTTATATTTATGTCCAGATGTCGGAGTCCAGAGAACGTGCCACCACCAAAGAGCGCTCCACCCAGGCCAAGATAGTCGACCTGGAGACTCAACTCAGCAGAACCAGCTCAGAAATCAACCAACTGCGACATTGCAAAGAGGAGGTAAAGGCCTCTTTGAGCCCTGGACTGAAAATGTTGTGTGAATGAACCATCAGCAGGTCTGTGACATGTGTGTTTATGATGCTCAGGCGGAGCGACGATATCAGAGCCGACAGCAGGACATGACCGATCGTCTGGAGCAGTCGGACAGCACCAACCGAAGTCTGCAGAACTACGTCCAGTTCCTCAAAGCGTCATACGCCAACGTCTTTGGAGACGTGTCCCTCAGCAGATCCCTGCAGGCCCCCTCCCCCATCTGAAAGTCCGTCCATCAGAGGAGTTCCACAGGGACTGTGTGAATTATGTGCAAACTTTCAGAGTGAAAGTGAGTTCGGAAATTATCATCTGGGTATTTTCCTGAGGAAACGTGAGTCACGTCCCTCTCAGGGAAAGTGACAGCAGAGTCCGGCCATGAAGACGTTTTATCGTCACATTTTTCAGTTTTCAGTTTTCATTAACACTGATGTTTTTCTCTGGTCAGTGGGGCTGCTGCCTTGTAGCATTTCAGGCTGAAGGTTTTATTTTAAATGCCAAAAGCTGCAGAGCTTGTAAATTGTCTTCATGAAGCGCAGCCAAGCCTTAAAGGGTTAATACACCAAGAGGAGTTGTTCCGTTAGTTCTATTTGAACTATTGATTTATTTTTCATATTTATACAAGTTTGTCGCCAAACCAGCCGTGACACTTTGTGTTGTAATGTTTATAACCTTTTTGATTGTTGGAGCTGAAAACATCGGTGCTAACACAACTGAGTTTACATCCTCACGGTCACAGAACCAGTTTGACATTTAATAACTGAATAAAGTATCTGTACTGCAAAGTGATTACAGTGTTTACGCCTGTTTGAATATTAAAGTATTGAATGCTCACTGTTATCTGTGCCACGATCTGTGTTTGGTGCTAAACACGAGGAGAAGACGAAGCTGCTGATTTAACTTCGGCTGTTTCCGGAAGGTGTCGTACAGCTGCAGAGAGTGACGTCAGAGAGAGAGAGAGAGAGAGAGAGAGAGAGAGAGAGAGAGAGAGAGAGAGAGACAGAGAGAGAGAGAGGGAGAGAGAGAGAGAGAGAGAGAGAGAGAGAGAGAGAGAGAGAGAGAGAGAGAGAGAGAGAGAGAGAGAGAGAGAGAGAGAGAGAGAGAGACAGAGAGAGAGAGAGAGAGAGGGAGAGAGAGAGAGAGAGAGACACAGAGAGAGAGAGAGAGAGGGAGAGAGAGAGACACAGAGAGAGAGAGAGAGAGAGAGAGGGAGAGAGAGAGACAGAGAGAGAGACAGAGAGAGAGACAGAGAGAGAGAGAGAGAGAGAGAGAGACAGAGAGAGAGAGAGAGAGAGAGACAGAGAGAGAGAGAGGGAGAGAGTGACGTCAGAGAGAGAGAGAGAGAGAGAGAGACCTCATCCTTCATCGTCGATCCTTCTGAACGAACACCAGCTCTCCGTCAGCTCTTTACAAAACCCACCGAGGTACGAATTATTATATATAGAGAATATATTATACATTATGCATTTTGTATATCGTGTTTTTCATTTCGAACTCAAGTGTAATGTGTTTTTCTAGCTTTAGCTCAGTTAGCTCAGTTTGTCTTGTAGCGGGTGTGTATCCGTTAGCTCGCTGTTAGCTCCTGCATCGTTAGCTCGCTGTTAGCTCGCTGTTAGCTCCTGCATCGTTAGCCCGCTGTTAGCTCGCTGTTAGCCTCCCTTTAGTTGCAAGTCGAACAGATGAAATACATCCACTCAACGGAAGCTAACACGAGCCTGTTAGCATGCTGGACGTGTTGTTGTCACTATAAACACAACAGTCACATCCTGTGGTGACATTAGCCTCCCTGCTAAATGACGCTAGCTTCCATCGACCTGCGATGAAACCAAATGCATCTGGACATTCAGTCCATCAGACACATGTCTCCCGCTGAGAACATGTCCTGAACGTGGTTTTATTGTGTGTTTTCACGTTAGCTCGCAGGGGTTTGTCACGAGCTGCTGTGTGTTAGCTAGTCCGGTCATTCACACGTCCATCCTGCCTGACCTCCCCAGTGACACCAGTAACACCAGTAACACCAAACTGATCCTCGACCCCGCGCTGGGCTTCAATCCAGTGAAATAGATATTAATACAGTAATAATACAAAGTGATGGTGCTGTGTCGCCTGGCTGCATTAGCTAGTGGGCCGTGGTGGAGAGAGGGAGCCGCCCAGTGCAGACCTTTGGACATGAGCCCCCCCCCCCCAGCTGTTCTCCTGTTACACTTCCACTGTTACCGTTAATAATTCACACTGTGTGCACACGCACTGAGCTGTGCACGCACTGAGTCAGGGCTGCAGGGTTTTAAGGAGTGGTCCCCGCTCAGTGGTCCCAGCTCAGACCCTGGCCTCAGGACAGCTGATGTAGAGACGGCTGTGGACAGTAGAGACACACGTGTGTGACAATGAGAAGACACTGTCTCCCACTGACCGAGTGTCCCAGGAGATGGGTTTGTCAGGGTGATGCCAAGTTCCTCACATTCCAACTGACCCTCGTCCAATCAGGAGAGGAATGCAGACAGAGCTGCAGCTGTAAAGACAGTGACTTCACACCGTGGGGGAGCACAGTGACTGACCACAGACAGGAAAACCTTATTATATCTATACCTAAAGATTGAATTGTGTCAATCCTTATTCATCAGATCAAGTTTTCATCGTACAGCCCACATTCATAAATCACAAGTTGCTTTATAGGGCTTAAGGTAGGGTAAGGCCTCTATCCATATAAAAGTTACGTTCTATTAGAGACCTACCGATATATTGGATTGCAGATCAAATCAGAAACGGGGAATAGGAGTGTAAGACCCACATATTTCTGTTCTCCAGACTCGACCTCAACAACCTACTAATCGTCCTCATTATAACCACAGGTGGACAGTGACCCAGATTGAAACTAGGCCTCTGGTCCCAGCGCTGCTGGTTTAGAACCAGTCCTGGGATGAGAGTGCAGCTTGTGCTGCCGTGAACTACTTTGAGTGGAGGAATCCATCTGGCTCATATGTATACGCATCGGTGTTAGCATTTATCAATAGGAAACTGTTATTGTACAAAATAACAAAAAAGCAGGCAAGATGCTTAATTGATGCTCTATATATTTGGTTGTATTTATTTTCCCAGACTCTCCATATTTAAATTTGTCCGGCCACAGTTTCATAATGAATCATAATTCTTTTTTATAATAATATGTGTAACTTGGGGTGTTGCTCTGTTGCTGCGTTGTGTGTGTATATGTGTATATGTGTGTGTGAGATTTGCAGCTTGATTGCTCCATAAAGTTTCTACAGTCCAAAGTCCACTATAGAATCATTTTGGTCAGTACACAGATGTTTTAGTTCCACTTAAAGACGAACACACGACCAGCCCACACTCAGACGCTGTGTGTGACCTTGCTGTGAAAGCTTCCTCTGACCACTCGCTGCTGATTGCTTCTTGCTCACTGTGCGGTCGATGTTGTGCTCTGTAGCCGGCCCACACAGACTCACAACATGGCCACCTTTACTAAACCCAAGCTCAAGGTAACAACCACGTTTGTGTTGCTGCTGTGTGCCTCTGTGTGTGTTTGTGTGTGGCGTTGAGTCTTTTGGATTGAAAGAAGATTCTAGAGAACTGAAGGCTGCTGGTGTTTTGCTGAGTAAAGGGATGGGAGAAAGCTGGAGGGAGGGGTCGGTGGCACAGGCAGACGCATGGGCTGGGCTTCATCTTGGCTCTTTGGTTCAGCGTAGTCACTGCAGGTGCACTGCGTCTGTCTCTGCTTCTGTAGATGAGACCTCAGTTACTCTCCGATTCCAGGAGAGTACGACAGACGTGCACGCCGCTGCAGACTGTGGCGTCTTCACAGTGTAGCCCTCACAGCAGCCACAGCACAAGAGAACCTGAGGCTCCAGCCTTGAAATATCTCCTGTGTATGGTTTGGTTTTTCATTGAACTGTAATGTGGTTATTTTTCATTTAATTTGAATGTCACAGGGACTTAGGTAAGATCTGAACTGTGCATGTGCTTCAGTTATGGACATTTAGGATTTTACTGCATGTGTTTTGTTTGTGTGATATCGTCTGCATGAAGGGTTAGGTGTGTTGTAAGTGTGGTTTCATCTTATAATGCAATAGACAAATGTATCTTAAGTAAATACATTTGAAAATGTGCCTTCGTGGTCAGAAAACATTGAAATACGTTGACATCGGATGCCAGTGCTGTTATTAATGTTGTTCTTACTCTGGATTCTATTTAAATGTGTGATATTGACTTTATGTTTGCTAACACTTGCAGATGCTAAAGACCGTAAACTGCTGAGTAACTGCGCTGTGTGTGCTTTAAATTCCTGATTTGCTTCTAACAACAAATGTGAACTTATGCGTCACCTGACTGCTGCTGTGACTCCAGAGGAGTTGCTAATGCGTTTTGCATCAGATTAATCTTTAATGACAACATGACTGAGGTCGGGCATATTTGTTTTCACTGGCTGAGCTCAACTCAAGCTTCAGAACAATGTTCCTTCCACTTCGATGTCTTCATCCTCCTCCTCTCCGTCAGGAAATAGACTTTCCTTGTCTCATGAGACTCGCCCATTTCCTGCTAATTCCTTTAGCTTCCATCCTCCCAGTATGGCGTCAGTATGACCCCTATTCATAACAGATGGTCCGCCATTGTAACTAAGTGACTTCACCCACTCTGATGCAAACAGAGGACATGGAGAATATCTGTGAAGACTGTGAACCTCCTGGAAAGATGGTGCCGTCTCTGGGGCTGAATGTTAGGGTGCAGCCTCGTGAGGGATGGTGACACATTCTGTGCTGGACTAACAAGCTCCTGTTTCTAGTGAAGTTCTGTGTTTAACAGGATTTAGATTCGTCCTCATTAACATCGCAGCCCTTTTTGGCTCTGAGGGATCCGAGCAGCAGTTTGTTGTTCACAGGATGTTGTGAGAGCTTAGATTTAGTTTTTTACCAGGAAGTAAATTATCCAGGAGATTCCTGTCGTATGTGGATAATCATTTTAATGGAGTGAATCAATAACCATTACCATCCGTCTTTTATCTCCTCTCAGCACTTAGGCTTCATCCACACTACTTAGTTTAAAACGTATTACTGTTACCATGGTTACGCCTGCCATCCACACTACTCCAGAGTTTTCAAGTTTGGAAGAAGAATTGTAGCTTAGAACTATTCTTAGTTAATGTACTATGAATTATTATATTAACAATAACTACATATTTTACCTAGTGTGATGATATCATTCTTCTAATCCCTTTGGTTTTTGTATATAAATGTGTGTTGTCTGTAGAGGCAGGTCCCTGTTCTGCTGATTAACAGCGTGACACGCCTCACTGATCATCAGCAGCCTCCGTGTGTTGTCCAACTGGACGTTGTGCTGCTCGTGGCCTCCAGTAACTAACAGACCCTCAGGGACACATGTGGAAACAAAGGTTTCAATTATTCCAGTTTCTTTCAGCCCACAGATCTTGGTTACCATGTCAACTCAGACAGCGCCAGTGTCTCTTTATAAAGAACTGACATATTTTAGCTTCAGTTTCCTAACAGCTGCTATTTCCTGCATCATTTCCTAACAGAAAGATTTCAGCAGCGGCAGTGATGTTGCATTTTCTCTCTCTGTGCCTGTAAAGGTGGATCATTGAACTTAGGAAGGAGTTAGAGTTATATGAGCATCCATCCGTGTAATGTACCCTGTCAGAACTGCTGGCTGCTATCAGAGCGTGTGGGCGTTAGTGAGAGCGAGAGCACGAACCCTGTCGAGGCAGCTGTGAGCGGCAGAGAGGGAAAGCTGTTATCTGCTGGTACAAGAAGGAGGAAGTGTTATCAGCAGTTACCGTGCCGTGTGAGTGGGGTGGTTATTTCAGGCTGAAATACATTTTGATGGAACGTTGTTCGAATAGAGACGTTGTCCAGCTGTTAGCAGCCAGGATCTTACACTGTCAATGCAGAGCTGATCATTAATTCTGTTCTAGTGTTTATGTCACTTTTAACACGTCACCTCATGAAACCTCACATGACTGTGAACATTTACTGAGTTACTGCGGTTTTTAATTTCACATCAGGTGACTTGGATTGTGCAACGTGAAAGTAAATCAGCTGTTACTTGTGTTTATGTCACTTTGTGTGCAAAGGTTCTGAATTTAAATCGTCTCCCAAAGTGTCTGTGACGAGCACTGACACAACAGACTCCTTTCATTCAGCTCGCTGAAGCTAATCTGTTCCAGCTGATGGGACCAGCCAGCACGTTGGTTATTTTAAATGACGACAGTGACGCTGTGCACACACACACACACACAGACACGCACACAGACACACACACATCAGGGTGCACATCGTCAAGAAGCATGACGTGACTCTAAAACACTTCTGAGCCTGTTCCTAGTTTCATAGTTTACTAAAGAACGATTACTCCTGAGATCAAATCTCACAAAGTGTGTGTGTCTGTGATGTGTGTCAGTTAACTTTGCGTGTGTTTCGCTGACATCACTGTAGAATCAGGTCAGTTAAATCCCTGAGATGATTTAAGCTCTGGGAACGGGGCCCGTGTTTTCAGATGGGGGGGGTGCTGGCAGGCGTTTTCCAGGCAACGTAGTGAGTCGATGGTCCTAATCTTCTTACAGTATACACAGTGAGAGCAGTGACACTGTGTTGTGTGTTTGTATATGTGTGTGTCTGTAAAGGTAATGACACCTCATCTGTACCCTGGATAAAAGCTTCACTCCACTAATCCTCCCATTGAGCACAGACATGGACGAGGAGACGCTTTCACATCCAGCCATCGCTTATTGTCTCCCTGTCTGCAGCATCAACAAAAAGCCTCTATACACACACACACACACACACACACACACACACACACACACACACACACACACACACACACACACACACACACACACACACACACACACACACACACACACACACACGGCCGTCAGTTATTGTGCTTCGGGTCTCGTTGACCTTGGTTTGTTTTCGACGGATCAATATCTGCGTCTCTTCCTCTTTGTCGTTTGATGGGCGGAGTCTGATACATAAACATAGAAAAGATTCAGATTTATTCTGTTGTTCAATGCTTTTAAATTCCTCTTCCTCCCAAAACTAAATATATATATATGTGTATGTAGAGAGAGAGGTTTAATATTTTACATTTTAAACTAATTTTATTGTAAATAACTATAAATAATAAGAAAACATAACAAATAAAGTAAAACAAACATATAGAGCTTTAATTAAGAACATTACCTTTTATGTAAAACATAAACCTAGATATCATATATCACATCTTTTCTACATTATCTGTGTGGCTCCAGTTATTCATCGTTTGTTGTTAAAACCATCACATGGTAATTAGTTCTGTTCTGATAACCTGTATCTCTCTGCCCTGTTGGTCTCGTTGTCTGACTGGTAGAAGCAGTGAGTTAGTGGTGGTTCACCAGTGTTCCCAGCAGACGGTTCCCTCAGCGTGAGGCGACACTGGGTCCAGAGACTGAGCGACACACAGGCTGACTGCAGCAGTCTCATTGTGTTGGGAAGCCTGGTTACTGTTAGCATGCGTGTGGAATGTCCGTCCCCACCCCCGTTTGGCATTTTCCTCTTTCAGCTGCTGGCCCCTTTGGTGCACAGTGTGGGACAGGACGGGATCGGGGGTGAGGGGACAGGACGGGATCGGGGGGGTGAGGGGGACAAACGGGCTGACTGGTTCTATCCTGCTTCATAGTTTAAAGACAAGTTTGTGTCAAGACTTAAGTTACATAATCTCTCCTGAACTTCTAAATTAAATTATTAATGAGAAACAGACGATTCAAACCATTTGTGTTTGTTAACAGAGAAGAAAATCTATTCATTTAATTGATTTAAGTTGTACGCTTGTGATGATGTCATTACATTTAATAACGTGCAGTGAAAAACGTGTTGATAACACAAGGGGGCGCCAGAGAGAGGAGCAGAGAAAATGTTCATATCTCAAAAACTAAAAAATGTTCATAGTTGAAATAGTTAGTTCATGTTTTTAAATTGAGAAATATTGTGAATCAGTAAGTTCAATGTTTTAATTTAGAAATGTTTGATGAAAGAAATCAATTTCAGCATATTTATCATGGTTTATTGTATTACACAAAGTTTTACAGGTTTTAGAGAAATTTAGCATTTGAAGATTCTCCAGGAAAAGACATCACAGGAAAAATCAACGTAGACACTGGCGAACATTGTATGTTTCAGAGCTCAAAGAGTTAAGCTCCTATGATGTGAAACTGTTTATTTGATCCGTGTTCAGATCTTACTAATACATTTAATGTTGTGTTTTCAGAAGATGGACACTGCAGGGGTCAAGGTGCTGGAGACAGCCGAGGACATCCAGGAGCGCCGGCAGCAGGTGCTCGACCGCTACCGTCGCTTCAAGGATTTGTCGATTACGCGGCGGGCGAAACTGGAGGACTCGTACAGCTTCCAGTTTTTCCGCCGTGACGCAGACGAGTTGGAGAAGTGGATCCAGGAGAAGCTGCAGATCGCCTCCGATGAGAACTACAAGGACCCGTCCAACCTGCAGGTCTGTGCGTCTGGTCTTTAATGACTCCCTGTGGTAGCGTTGGTCATTCTGTTTACTCAAAGACCAACTGGACTGTTTTATTCATGTCGTACGTCTTCTTCTACAGGGTAAGCTGCAGAAACATCAGGCGTTCGAAGCTGAAGTTCAGGCCAACTCCAGTGCCATCATCAAACTGGACGACACTGGAAACCGGATGATCACAGAGGGACACTTCGCCTCTGAGATCATTCGAGTAAGAGTGATGAAGATGTTGTCAGTTTAATGAATGGTATCAGTGTACAGTAACATTCTGTGTATCCATGGTGCCCGATCTCAGGTGCATAGAGAGCTGTGCATTCTGTCCACTGTTAACTCTGCATCTGGTTCAGTCCTACACGCCTTACCGGACACAACAGAAACCCATAGTTTCAAGTTTCAATATGGCTGAGTATATTCTAGTAGGTGTTGATCTGCGGTGACTCTGTGTGACACTGTGTGCTGTGGAAATTCTTCCAGATCATCTCTTCTGTCCTAGTTTTATACATTTATAAACCCTTCAAACACTTTCTAATTAAATACAGAGGAAAACTTTTGCTGAAAGATTTTGGTGAAACCTTTTTTTACAAATTACCATAATTTCCAAAACCTTCCTTCCCTATTTCTACTAACTTTTAAAACGTCCTCCTCTGCTGTGTGCTGTAGACTCGTCTGGAGGAGCTGCATCGTCTGTGGGACCTGCTGCTGCAAAGGACCAAGGAGAAGGGCACGCGTCTGCTTCAGGCACAGAAACTGGTCCAGTACCTGCGTGAGTGTGAGGATGCCCTGGACTGGATCAGCGATAAGGTCAGATTCAACAGTAACTAGTTCAGAAAACTAAACAATTCATTATTAACAAGCTATTTTTGTAGCTTCTAGGGACACACAACCATAGAAGTTTGTGTAAAAGCACTTTGATGACATCCTGAATGTTTTCCTCCACCTGAAGGAGACCATGGCCACCTCTGAGGAGCTGGGCCAGGACCTGGAGCACGTGGAGCTCCTGCAGAAGAAGTTTGAGGAGTTCCAGACCGACCTGGCGGCTCACGAGGAGCGTGTGAACGAGGTGAACCAGCTGGCAGCAAAGCTGATCCAGGAGAGTCACCCCGAGGCCGAGCTCATCGTGCGTAAGCAGGACGAGGTGAACGCGGCCTGGCAGCGCCTGAAGGGTCTGGCCCAGCAGAGGCAGGGGAAGCTGTTCGGAGCTGCTGAGGTGCAGCGCTTCAACAGGTAAACATCAGAGAAACGCATGCACAGCTTTGACAGTGTGTCTGTGTGATGATGCTCATAGACTGTTGTTTCATCCTGACAACAGGGATGTGGATGAGACCATCAGCTGGATCAAGGAGAAGGAGCAGCTGATGGCCTCTGATGATTTTGGTCGTGACCTGGCCAGTGTGCAGGCGCTGCTGCGCAAACACGAGGGTCTGGAGAGAGACCTGGCTGCTCTGGAGGATAAAGTACGCCATGGGCTGCTCTACAGAAAGTCAACACAAACACAGCAGCCACAAATTAACAAACATAATGTTCTAATCTCTTTCACTGCTCGTTCAACCAGGTCAACACTCTGGGCGGTGATGCAGAGCACCTGCAGCAGACACATCCACAGAACGCCTCCCAGATCCACCTGAAGAAGGACGAACTCGTCAACAACTGGGAACAGATTCGCACTCTGGCTGCCGAGCGCCGTGCCCGCCTCAACGACTCATACATGTAATGGTTGATGCGGCTGTCGCAGAATGCTTAGAAACATGAACGCTACACGTCCACAGGCAGATATTAGCTTAGTGATGGTGTCCTGTGGGTTTGAGCGTCACAGACACCTGCTCACTCCTGCCCTCTTGTCTTTCAGGCTGCAGCGTTTCACGGCTGACTTCAGGGATCTGACCAGCTGGGTGACGGAGATGAAGGCCCTGATCAATGCTGACGAACTGGCCAATGACGTGGCTGGAGCAGAGGCTCTGCTGGACCGCCACCAGGAGCATAAGGTAAAGTGTTGCATCAAAAAGTAAATTTCACACGTAATTACGAAGCGACATCCGTTTCAAGTGTTGTTCTCTCTTGTTGTTCAGGGAGAGATTGATGCTCACGAGGACAGTTTCAGAGCCACTGATGAAGCGGGTAGGGCTTTACTGAACACGGGACACTACGCTTCTGAGGAGGTCAAGGAAAAGGTACATTGAGATCTTTCTTTCTTTGGTGTGGTGTTATTGCCCCGTGTCTCCAGAGGCTCAGTAGCTTGTTTCAAACTGCTCGTTGTGTTGTTTTGTGTGTAGCTGGGCGTCCTCACTGAGGAGAAGGAGTCTCTGCTGGAGTTGTGGGAGGTTCGCAGGCAGCAGTACGAGCAGTGCATGGACCTGCAGCTCTTCTACAGGGACACTGAGCAAGTTGACAACTGGATGAGTAAACAAGAGGTAACCTCATTCAAATTCAATGCATCATGAGAACAAGCGTTAAAACCATGAACAGATATTGTTTTCAAAGTTTTAAACTCTGATATGATTTTATTTCCTGTTTCTATCTGCGTTCAGAAAACATTCAAACATTCCTTCAGGAAAGAATAAGTCTGGTGCATAAATGTGTTTTATAGATTTGAACGTAGTCTTTTCATTGTGCAGGCGTTCCTCCTGAACGAAGACCTCGGTGACTCTCTGGACAGCGTCGAGGCTCTGCTGAAGAAACATGAGGACTTTGAGAAGTCTCTGAGTGCCCAGGAGGAGAAGATCACTGTACGTTACATTAACTTTGTCCACTTCCTGAGTTAGAATATCATTCTTACTTCATTCTCTACACTTGTGCTGTTATGAAATAGAATTCACTCTCAACCTCTGTGTGTATTTGTCTCCAGGCCCTGGATGAGTTTGCTACCAAACTGATCCAGAACAATCACTACGCCAAAGAAGACGTGGCCACCCGTAGAGATGCTGTAAGTACAACGTTCAGCTTTCCTAACTTCATTTCAATTCAATGATGAATCATAAGCAGCTTTTAGTAATTTCTCTCGATGTGAACACAAAAAAACACACGTCTTCTCTCACTCTCCACATCTTCAGCTGCTCAGCCGTCGTAACGCCCTGCATGAGCGTGCTCAGTCTCGCCGAGCCGCCCTGGAGGACTCTTTCCACCTGCAGCAGTTCTTCAGGGACTCTGACGAGCTCAAGAGCTGGATCAACGAGAAGATGAAGACTGCCACTGATGAGGCTTACAAGGTGAGTTATCAGAGAGTTGGATATTGCGGTGTGCATATTGAAATCAGTGGTACGCTCCAACCTTTATGCCTCTGCTCTCTGGACAACAGGACCCCTCCAACCTGCAGGGCAAGGTGCAGAAACACCAGGCCTTTGAAGCTGAGCTGTCGGCCAACCAAAGCCGCATCGATGCTCTGCAGAAGAGTGGCCAGGAGCTGCTGGACGGGAAACATTACGCCTCCACTGAGGTGGATGGACGCATGGAGGAGGTCAGCTCCCAGTGGAAGAAACTGCTGGAAGCCACTGAACTCAAAGGTACGAGGAAAACATTGTGTTTGATGCAAAGACTCAGGTGTGAATTATTTAGTCCAATAATCCTGCATTTAACATTATTATTATTATTTAAAAGAGACTAAGAATGGTTAATTCCTCCCAAAGAAAGCTACAGAAGACTGAGCTGTTTATGTGAATTTGTTGTTTCTTAGGCATCAAGCTCCGTGAGGCCAACCAGCAGCAGCAGTTCAACAGGAACGTGGAGGACATTGAGCTGTGGTTGTACGAGGTCGAAGGTCACCTGGCTTCAGACGACTACGGCAAAGACCTGACGAGTGTCCAGAACCTGCAGAAGAAACACGCTCTGCTGGAGGCGGACGTGGCCGCTCACCAGGTGCGATGCTGTTCACTCAGGAAGGATATGTTTGATAACTGTTTTTATCTATGGAGCCATGTAAATGTTTCTATAAATGATTCTGTGAATGTCTTTCTTAGGATCGTATCGACGGCATAACGATTCAGGCTCGCCAGTTCCAAGAGGCGGGACATTTTGATGCCGACAACATCCGCAAGAAACAGGAAGCGTTGGTTGTTCGTTATGAAGCTCTGCGTGAGCCCATGGCCGCACGCAAGCAGAAGCTGTCCGACTCGCTCAGGCTGCAGCAGCTGTTTAGAGACATGGAGGATGAAGAGACTTGGATCCGTGAGAAAGAGCCGATCGCTGCCTCCACTAACCGAGGTAACGTCCTCACCATCCAGAGAATCCACAGAATTACAGTGAAGTCGATATATAGTCTCCTGCAGATGTTTGGTGACACAAATAAGAAGTGAAGTTGATGCTGTATCCTCATATTTCAGATGATTGATAAAGTCCTCTGTGTTTTCCACAGGCAAAGACCTGATCGGTGTCCAGAACCTGCTGAAGAAGCACCAGGCCCTGCAGGCGGAGATCAGCGGTCATGAGCCTCGCATCAAGGCTGTCACCCAGAAAGGAGAGGCCATGGTCGAGGAAGGTATTCATTTCAATTCAAAGCCTTGCTCGGTATCTTATTTGACATTGTGAAAATTTTTTTTAAGAAATGTTGTCCCCTAACCCGAACCCTGTCGTTCCCAGGACACTTTGCTGTCGAGGAAGTGAAAGTGAAGCTGGCTGATCTTCATGGACGCTGGGACACGCTGAAGGCTAAAGCGTCCCAGAGGAGACAGGACCTGGAGGACTCTCTGCAGGCTCAGCAATACTTTGCAGACGCCAATGAGGCCGAGTCTTGGATGAGGGAGAAGGAGCCGATCGTGGGGAGCCCAGACTATGGAAAAGATGAGGACTCTGCTGAGGTATGTGAAGGGAGGAGATGTGGTTTTCTCTCCTGAATCCTGATCTAACAGAAAGTTTCTGACCTTCTCCGCTGTTTCCAGTTTCTGCTCCATTTATTTCATATTTCTATCCCAGTCGTGCTAAATAGTTTGTTTTCCACAGGCTCTGCTGAAGAAGCACGAGGCTCTGATGTCGGACCTGAGCGCCTACGGCAGCAGCATCCACAGTCTGAAGGAACAGGCTACGTCCTGCAGGGTGAGACCCTGTCCTCATGCACACCCCATTCACACCCCCCCCCCCAAACTCAGGGAGGAGTTGCTGCTGCTCAACAAAGCTTCATCCACACAGATTTGTTTTCATTTTAAAACTTAAAAGATCTCTGTCCACACAAGCTTCCACCACCGTCTCAGTAATGATCTCCCTCCTGAAAACGGGTCCCATACACTGGTCATGTGCTGCTAACAGGAAGTAAATTGTCTTATTTGCATTTTAATTGCTTGGTTACAGAAAAAACTACAAACAGTGATGATGAAAAGTAAGAGCAGGGATTTATTTAGAGTCTGCAACAATGCAGCTCTGTTTTAGGTGCTTGAAAACTAAAGCATAGTCTGACAAATCAGTGACACCGATTATTGGTCTGTTTTTAATAAACAGCAACAAGTGGCGCCGACTGATGACGAGACCGGGAAGGAGCTGGTCCTCGCTCTGTATGACTACCAGGAGAAGAGCCCCCGCGAAGTGACCATGAAGAAAGGAGACATCCTGACGCTGCTCAACAGCACCAACAAGGTCAGTCCGACTGCTGCATGAAACCAAAAGTCACCTCAGAGATGATGCATGTTGAGAGACACCGGGAGAAAGTAGCTCGTCCAGTGCAGCAGCTTCTGGACAACATGGCCCAGTGGAGGGAGCTGGTTCAGGCTTCTCAGGCAACACATGGGACAGGTCATGGGACTTGTTGATGAACAGCTGAACATGTCTCCTCTGTGTCAGCTGTTACATATCCCCCTCTCCTCATTGCTGCAGGACTGGTGGAAGGTGGAGGTGAACGATCGTCAGGGTTTCGTTCCTGCTGCGTACGTGAAGAAGCTTGACCCCACCCAGTCGTCCTCCAGGGAAAACCTGCTGGATGACCACGGCAGCATCGCACTGCGACAGGACCAGATAGACAACCAGTAAGAAACCCACATCACAACCTGCACAATGCTGCTCACTAACTCTTCTCTCACTGGTTTCTCAGTCCTTTTAACCTCTTTACCTTCATTAGATCATGTCTTCTGCTCAGTTTTTGCACTAACGCCCGTTCCCCTGGGCTCTTTCTGTCTCTCCTCTGCTGTCCTCTCGCTCTGTTTGATAACTTAACCTGGCCTCGCTGTGTGTTCACCCTTGACACTGAGCAGGCTTGTCACCAAGGAGGCCTGCAGCGTGTCTGTGCGCATGAAGCAGGTGGAAGAGCTGTGAGTAGGAATCAGCGTCCCTCTGCGTGTTCTTGTGATCATGATACCACTGACTGTCATCAGCAGTCTGACCCCCCCCACCCTGAACACCCTCCTGTCGTGACACTGTGTGTACGTCGCCCTCATCTTCTATCAGCACATTGATAGAAGTTCCTCTGATGCCAACCTCTCAAACCCGCCTCATCCCAGACTCGTCATGGATGTTCATATCTCAGTTTCCTTTCTGTTCTCAATCAAAACCCATAAGCAGTTATGTTCTGCACATATTGAGCTTTGATTCATTTTTGTATTAGTTACATTAACCCATTAAGACCTAAGGTGCCGGAAGAAAAGGTTAAAGTTCTCAGCCTCTGAGGCAGATACAGACATGAAATAAAAACATTTTATAGCTTAAACATTTGGCTTTAAATGTGAATCATCGTCTTTTCCCTAAAGTTCATCGTCTGGGTCTGAATCTTCTTCATTATTATTTTCATTGTTTTCATCGATGAAACTCTAAATATCGCCCCCCCTCACTTAAAACACTCCTTTCCCATGAAAACATTTCATCAGTGACATGTCTTACAAAACACGCACACCTCATACAAAACATACAAAACACGCACACTTCATACAAAACACGCACACTTCATACAAAACATACAAAACACGCACACTTCATACAAAACACGCACACTTCTCATCCGGCACTGGGAGACGCACACAAACACATGTCTTAAAGGTGTATACACGTGTATGTTGCATCCGGTCTTAATGGGTTAAATCCAGGACACAAGGTCCCAGGTCCTCTTCTTTTTATCTACATCACTGATCACACTGGGACTTTAAAAACCTTTCTGATTGAATTCTCTGTTATCTCTTTGATTTAAAGGTACGGCACTCTGCTGGAGCTGGGAGAGAAACGTAAAGACATGTTGGAGAAGAGCTGCAAGAAGTTCATGTTGTTCCGCGAGGCCAACGAGCTCCAGCAGTGGATCAACGAGAAGGAGAGCGCCCTCACCAACGAAGAGGTCGGCTCGGACCTGGAGCAGGTCGAGGTCCTGCAGAAGAAGTTTGACGACTTCCAGAAGGTAACGCCCACACGCCTGTTTTAAACATTCCTCCTGTTCAGAGTCAAAGTCATTACATCACAACTCTGCTTCTTCCATAGTCAGAAATGTGTTTGGTACACAAGTCTATTTCTGCTTGTTTCCGCCTAATCACTCTCTTGTATTGTTTTACAATCATTTGTTCTAAATCCCGTCTCAGACAAAGCGTGTGACGTGTTGTGTTTGCAGGACCTGAAGGCCAACGAGTCTCGTCTGAGGGACATCAACAAAGTTGCGTCTGAGCTGGAGTCTGAAGGCCTCATGGCGGAGGAGGCGCCCATGGTTCAGGCTCAGGTGAGCTCTCCGTGCCTGGATCCCCTGTATGAGCCGTCCTCCATGTTTGACTTGTTGATTAATGCAGATCCTTTTTTCTCATTTGCAGCAACAGGAGATGCTCAGTTCTGCTCATGGCAAGGTGGGAATCCTTTCTGCAGCTTTCATGCACGTTGCCTGATATTTAAGAACCAGCAGTGAAATGTACTCTGACTCACATCGTGTGTTGTTTCTTCAACAGGACGAAGCTGATTCTAAGACTGCGTCTCCCTGGAAGGTAAAATACGTCTCTCACTGTTTAAAATACATTAAATCATCCATCGGTTTGATTTCATCTTAGACGAAATGCATTGACTGCACAGATTTGAGATTTGATACAATAACTGTGCATGACTGTTGATGTTTGATATCGAAGCATCACTTTTACTGCAGTCGTGTCCAAGCAGACATCTTCTCTGCATGAGGCTTGATGTTACATGTCCTCGTTGAATGTGATTGAACATTGACGAGACAACAAAGAAGCCTGTGAACTGCTGAGGCTTTGAATCATTGAGAGAAATGTCTTCAGATGTCTCAATCGTTCACTGGTTTGACTCATGGGTTCAGCTGTAGCCGTGGTGGCTGTGTTTACTGTTTCCTGTCACATCTCTGGAGAAGATGAAACCTGGGAGTTTCACAACACTCCTGACTGGTGTGGTGTTTTTCTGTTTTTGTCCTCCTCCTCTCCGATCTCCTCCTTCTGCCATGTTTGACTGTAGAATATACGATTGGCTGTTCAAACAACGGCTAACTTTAATACTATCAAGGTAAGAGTAACTAGTCCATCCCGACCTGGCTGTGAAGCCCCCCCCCTCCCCCTGTTTCTGTGTCCGGCATCGTGATGAGACAACTAACGCCGTCGTTGCCCTGGTTTCTTTTGGGTGTCACATGATCTCCCTCTTCCTGTCCTTGTCTCCAGTTATCAGTGTTCAGTTTAGACTCCGTGTTCGTCCCTCTTCCAGTCTAATATAGTTTGAATGAACGACATAAAGCCTGCGTTATGTCTTCAGCATCTCTTTGGAGATGTGGATGTTTTGCTCGTATTTTCTTTGTGTAATGTTCAGGGCTGGATTCAAAGAAAAAGATCTTCCGTTTAATCACGATTTTTATTTGAATGATCCGATATCGATCTTTAAAATCCCAACGTTGATCTTTGAATTTCCGTAGACGTGAAGCTTAACACCTCCACTCAGAAGGTGGAGGTTTTATTGTAACAATTCTAAGAAGCTTAAGATTAGTATTTATCTGATAAAACCAGATCCTCGAGAATTGAAATAAATTAAATGAATCGATATTGGATTTTGAGAATAGAAATCAAATCTAATCGGGAGATCTGTGTCGATTTCCAGCCCTCGTATGGTTTTTATCAAACTCCTGGTCCTGTGCACCTTCCCTTCATCTGCCTGTTTGTGCATCACTGTCTGTGTCCATCAAACGCACATCAAGCACAAACTCTGCACATGAGCACACACTGTATCTGCAGCTTTGTGTTAAACTCAATGTTTAATCTGACATTTCTCACCTCACTTTAAAATGTGACTTCATTTATTTGACAAAGAAGTTTAATGCTGATGTTTGAGTACATCTGTAATCTTCGCCTGACTTCAAATGGACATATTATGCTCTTTTTTATTTTCAGTCATATATAATGTCACAACGTCAGATGTCCATAATTAACATGTTTAAAGTAGTTATGATATAAATGTGAGAGAAAAGCTCCTAAAACACTCGATTGGACATTTGATGTTTAAATAGACGACAGATATTATTTTAATGTTTTCCACCTCAGTCGCCATTTTAGCTTTTTATATACAGATTATAATTGAAAAAGTTAATCCACCATATATTTATATTTTATATACTACTACTACTATTTATTAAATTTAGTGCTGTACAGTCACATTAACAAACAAAGAGCGTAACAGGTCCTCGTTAATCATTCAGATGAGCACATGATCATTTCACGAGCAGAACTCATCAGAAGAGACGAGCTGAGCGTTCGGTGCTGGTTCTGATGTGAACTCTTTTCTGTCCAGGAGCTGAATAATCGCTGGCGCTCTCTGCAGCAGTTGGCTGAGGAGAGGAGCAACATGCTGGGCAGTGCACACGAGGTGCAGCGATTCCACAGGTGTGAACCAAACACGACGAGAAAACACGGGGACGATCTGTGACGTCAGCAACAGGTTCTTAACCATGTCGTGTTCGTGCCTCCACAGAGATGCTGACGAAACTAAAGAGTGGATTGAGGAGAAGAACCAAGCTCTCAACACTGACAACTACGGTCACGACCTGGCCAGTGTTCAGGCTCTGCAGCGCAAACACGAAGGCTTCGAGAGAGACCTGGCCGCCCTCGGGGACAAGGTCAGGGGCTCTTCAGGATCTCAGCAGGATGTAAGAGTTTGTTTCCTCTGAGACTTTGACTCATTTTAACCCTCGTCTGCACCGCTCAGGTGAACTCTCTGGGCGAGACGGCAGAGCGTCTGATCCAGTCCCACCCAGAGGCCGTGGATGACATCCAGGAGAAGTGCACCGAGCTGAACACCGCCTGGAGCAGCCTGGTGGGTCGCGCTGACCAGCGCAAAGACAAACTGGGAAACTCCCATGACCTGCAGCGCTTCGTGTCGGACTTCAGGTGAGGAGCGAGCAGCCAGTAGATTCCACTGGGTTGAACTAGAATACAACTGGGTCTAAGAGATGTTTTAATGTGTGTCATCATCTGTCCACAGGGATCTGATGTCCTGGATCAATGGCATCCGAGGGCTCGTGTCCTCAGATGAGCTGGCAAAGGATGTGACTGGAGCCGAGGCTCTTCTGGAAAGACACCAGGTACAGAACTCCTCCTTCCAGATGTCTGCAGGTCACTAACCATCTTTTTATCCCATCTATTGCCGACTGGAGAAGAGCCGTGGTGTTCACATCCTCGTACCACGAGAAAGTTTGAGAAACACGTGATATTCCACAGCTTCATGTTGTCACTCTGTCATTAATTCTTTGTATTTCCTTCATTACGTTACCGGCCTGTTAGCCTCTGTAGCTTCTAGACACTGACGCTGATGTTAATGTTAGCGTTCATGTTGCAGTTGCTTAGCAACAGTGTTCTAACAACCACATCAACGCAGAGCTCACCATGTACACGACTTTTCCATCGTGACCACGAGCTCACAAGTTCTTTCCTCTTCTATCTAGGAACACCGCACGGAGATCGACGCCCGTGCTGGAACCTTCCAGGCCTTCGAGCAGTTCGGCCAGCAGCTGCTGGCGCGAGGCCACTACGCCAGTCCTGAGATCCAGCAGAAACTGGAGGCTTTAGACCATGAGCGTGCCGAACTGGAGAAGGCCTGGGTGCAGCGTCGCATGATGTTGGACCAATGCCTCGAGCTTCAGGTAAAGTTTTGTTCCACAAGATGACGGTGGTGACGTTACTGTGTCGTCGCTGACATCGGCCTTTGTCCCTCTTCAGCTCTTCAACAGAGACTGTGAACAGGCCGAGAACTGGATGGCAGCTCGTGAAGCGTTCCTCGCCAGCGACGACAAGGGCGACTCCTTGGACAGCGTTGAAGCGCTCATCAAGAAACATGAAGACTTTGACAAGGCCATCAATGTGCAGGTCGGTAACTGTTCCACCGCAGACTGAAGTCAAACTGATCCATCGTTGTGTTCTGTGCTTGATTACATTGTCCCATGTTGTACAGGAGGAGAAGATCGCCGCCCTGCAGTCCTTTGCTGATCAGCTGGTCGGAGCTGATCATTACGCCAAACCTGAGATCTCCAACCGCCGCGATGAAGTCCTGGACAGGTGAGGAGGATCTGTTTTCTAAGACGAGCTGTGACACGGTCTGATGCTGCGGCGTCAGAAGTAACCACAGACTGACCTCCTCCAGTGTCGCCATGTTTTATTTACAGAACGCTAAACCAGAATTTCTGTACTGTGTGTGTAGTGGAATACTCCAGTAACGCACGTAGTACACAGCAAGTATGTGAACTACTACGGCTTAATATGGAGCCTTTGGAAAACCCACATGTGATACTCCTAGACACACAGACACGATGTTCTTCTTCCTGTTATTTAACCTGGTCTCGATGTTCGCCAGGTGGCTCCGGCTGAAGACCCAGATGATCGAGAAGCGTTCGAAGCTGGGTGAATCTCAGACTCTGCAGCAGTTCAGCCGAGATGTGGACGAGATAGAAGCTTGGATCAGCGAGAAGCTGCAGACTGCGACTGATGAATCCTACAAAGACCCAACGAACATCCAGGTACAGATCCGACTTCTACATCACAGACGAATCTGTTCAGACGTGGTGTCAGTGTGAGTTAGTCAGAGAAGCGGCGTGTTTCTTAGTCAGAGAAAAGTTAAGAAGGAAAATAATCTCCCAGCTTCTTGGTCAGGTGATAACGTGCCTGAGTCATGTGACCTGAGCAACATTCAAACTGCTAATGTGTCTTGTTTTATTGACTTTACTCCTTAACTGTTGAATCCCTCCGTGTGTCCTGTCTGAAGTGAGACTGAACTTTTCTCCCACTGTCTTTATTTCTTCATAGCTGTCCAAGCTGCTGGTAAGTTTGTGTAGTGTGTCGCTGACTAACACCTGAGCAGGTTACTCCATGTGTCTGTCTGTGCTGTGTGTAGACACCACATAGAACATCCTGTCCATCCTCAGTCCGTCCCTCATCAGCACCGTCCAGCGCCGGCTTCTTTTCCACTTGGTTGTCAATTTTGATATTTTAATTCCTCTGTTAATTATATTTTATTCCAGGTTTGTCTTTATCATCAAATGTCATAGTTTTGAGTTTGGCTTCCATTTTTGTTTTCAGCTCTTGAGGAGAAGAGTCATCTTTAAATTTGCTTCACTTGTGATAAAGTTGATTTAAATTCGATCTTGGAATGAAATTCCGACGTCTGAATGATTCCTGATAAAAAACAGACAAAACGACGCTGGTCTCAAATTCTAACTTGAGAAAAGAAATGTGATCAGTTCTTGAAGTAAATGATGAAAGTTTGAGGCAGTAAACAGTGAAACGACCAGAAGACACAGACATGAAGCCACTTTGAAGAGACTCTTGCTCCTGTAGGTTTCTCTGCTGCAGCGTCACTGCCATTCTTCACTTGTTCGTCCTGTTTGTTTAAATCCATGTCCGACACGTTGTCTGTTGTAGTTTCTTTCCTTTTTTTTATTTCACCGTCAAGCACATTTTACACAATTTAAACTTTTTGATTAAATTTGGTCAACCTGTTTAAAAACCAGTAACTTCATCTCTTGTGCTGAATGTAAGTATGAAACCAGTGTGAGATGAAGACATCTGACCAAGGTTTGAGGACACCTCCATTTCTTCAGTTTTCTTTTAAAATTTCTGCAGTTGAAGTTCTTTTCTTCAGCTGGACGACGACGCTCTGACGCTTCATCCACGCCTTCATTTTAAAACTTAAACAACCTCGTACGATAAACTGCTTAAATTTCTATAAAAACTGTAAAACTGGGGGTGTTTTTAAAACAAGTGTTTTTGTAAATGTTTCCAACTCGTGTTCTCACGCTGCGTCCATGTTCCCCCCCTCCTCCGTCAGAGTAAGCATCAGAAACATCAGGCGTTTGAGGCGGAGCTGCACGCCAACGCAGACAGGATCCGGGGCGTCATCGATACTGGAAACACCCTGATTCATAGAGGAGCCTGCGCCGGCAGCGAGGACGCTGTGAAGGTAGGTTCACACTGTGAAGGTTATTAGTTAATGTCCATTACGTTTAGTTTTTTAGCAGAATGAGATTCACAGGTGGTAAATAAAGTGACTGGTCTGTCTCTTCAGGCACGACTCAGCGCTCTGGACGAGCAGTGGCAGTTCCTCGTCAACAAATCAGCAGAGAAGAGCCAGAAACTGAAAGAGGCCAACAAGCAGCAGAACTTCAACACCGGCATCAAGGACTTTGACTTCTGGCTCTCTGAGGTGAGCGGCACACAGCTGGAAACTCTGAGCTGAACTTCTCAGGGCGTAGAGTGTGTGAGGCTGATGCGTGTCCTTGTCCCTCAGGTCGAAGCTCTTCTGGCATCTGAGGATTATGGTAAAGATCTGGCCTCAGTCAACAACCTGCTGAAGAAACACCAGCTGCTGGAGGCTGATATCTCTGCCCACGAGGTAATGAGCTCATTACTCTGCATGTGGGTCGGATCAACCTCAGGAGACACAACAGACCTTATTTCACAAACTTTAGACTTGTCACTACTTAGAGAAACCCCACAGAGCCACTTATTAGTCCCAAAGAAGTCCAACTCTGACTTCCTCTGCTCCCCAGGATCGTCTGAAGGACCTGAACGGCCAGGCCGACAGCCTGATGGGCAGCAGCGCCTTCGACACCACGCAGGTGAAGGACAAGCGCGATGCCGTCAACGGCCGCTTCGCCAAGATCAAGAGCATGGCAGGCGGGCGCCGAGCGAAACTCAACGAGTCGCACCGCCTGCATCAGTTCTTCAGGGACCTGGATGATGAAGAGTCTTGGATCAAGTAAGAACGTTTCCCTTCAGTTCATGTTCTCCAGAGGAACATCAGCACTGGTTGTTCCTCAGTGTATTTATGACCCATTTCAATCCTAAACGCACACAGAGAAAAGAAGTTGCTCGTGAGTTCGGAGGACTACGGACGTGATTTGACAGGTGTACAGAATCTGAGGAAGAAACACAAGAGACTGGAGGCCGAGCTGGGAGCGCACGAGCCGGCCATTCAGGTACAGACTGTTCATCTGTTTGTCTGTTTGTCTGTCCTCATTCAATGATCATGTGAAGTTGGATTATTCACTTTCTGGATTGTGTGTGTGTGAGAACAGTCGGTGCTGGACACTGGGAAGAAGCTGTCTGATGACAACACCATCGGTCAGGACGAGATCCAGCAGAGACTCGCCCAGTTTGTCGACCACTGGAAGGAACTCAAAGACTTGTCTGGAGCGAGGTACTGTCGTCCTGCTGAGAACACACACACACACACACACACACACACACACACACGCACGCACACACACACACACACACCTCTGCAGTAGCACCAACAGCTGTGTGATTGTGTGTGTTTGTGTGTTTTCCCAGGGGACAGAGACTGGAGGAGTCGCTGGAGTACCAGCAGTTTGTTGCGAATGTGGAAGAGGAAGAAGCTTGGATCAATGAGAAGTTGAATCTGGTCGGGAGCGAGGATTACGGAGACACACTGGCGGCTGTGCAGGTGCTTTTCAGTGGTGGAGAGAACGCTCTCAGTTCCATAACATGAAATCCGTGTGTGTTGAAACCTAATGAGTGTTTGTGTTGAACAGGGCCTGCTGAAGAAGCATGAAGCCTTTGAGACGGACTTCACCGTCCACAGGGACAGAGTCAACGACGTGTGTTCGAACGGAGAGGAGCTGATCAAGAAGGTACCGAATCATCCACTTCCTGATTTGTGTGACTACAGGAGCAGCAGCAGTGTGTTCATTTGTGTGTCTGTTTCCAACAGAACAACCATCACGTGGACAACATCAGTGCCAAGATGTCGGCTCTGAGAGGGAAAGTGTCCGAGCTGGAGAGGGCTGCAGCTCAGAGGAAGGCGAAGCTGGATGAGAACTCTGCCTTCCTGCAGTTCAACTGGAAGGCCGACGTGGTCGAGTCCTGGATCGGTACAAATATATACTAATGAGCTCGTTTCAGACATAACTCCGGAGAAGGTCCCTAACATAGACCAGCTAATTACCTCTGTTTAGAGCTCATACTGCAGCCGGCCACCAGGGGGCGATGATGAACAGTGTGACTCTGCTCAGACGAGTCAGAAGTTTGTGTTTTTATCTGAAGCTGTTTGTGTTTCAGGTGAGAAAGAAAACAGCTTGAAGACCGACGACTACGGCAGAGACCTGTCGTCTGTGCAGACTCTGCTCACCAAGCAGGTCCGTCCCTGCTCTCAAACCCTGTTCACCCTTTGTTCCTCGCTCTCCTCTGACCAAGTGTGTTTCTGGGCGTCTGTCTGCAGGAGACCTTCGACGCCGGCCTGCAGGCCTTCCAGCAGGAGGGCATCACCAACATCACAGCTCTGATGGACCAGCTGCTGGCCGCCAAGCACGTCCAATCAAAAGCCATCGAAGCTCGTCATGCCGCCTTGATGAAGCGCTGGAACCAGCTGCTGTCCAACTCAGCCTCTCGCAAGAAGAAGCTTCTCGAGGCTCAGGAACATTTCAGAAAGGTAGAGAGGACACGCCTGAGGATCCTGTTCTTTGAGTATCTGTAAAAAATCATATTTTTCTCATGAACATCTCTTGTCAAAGATAAAACGCAGCTGAAGTGAAGCATCTTAAAAAAACTTTCCTTAAAATTACACTTGTGTGTTTTTTTTCCTCCACAGGTTGAAGACTTGTTCCTCACATTCGCCAAGAAGGCGTCGGCCTTCAACAGCTGGTTTGAGAACGCAGAGGAGGATCTGACCGACCCGGTGCGGTGCAACTCTCTGGAGGAGATCCGGGCGCTGCGTGAGGCCCACGACGCTTTCCGCTCCTCGCTGAGCTCGGCTCAGGCCGACTTCAACCAGCTGGCCGAGCTGGACCAGCAGATCAAGAGCTACCAGGTGGTGTCCAACCCCTACACCTGGTTCACCATGGAGGCGCTGGAGGAGACGTGGAGGAACCTGCAGAAGATCATCAAGGTCTGAAAATATCTTAGAAACCAAACTCGGCTTTCTCACCTGAGACGAGTTCCATGTGACGGTTTGGATTCATGTAAATGATAAATCCACTTTTCTCTGAGCGTAGGAGCGAGAGCTGGAGCTGCAGAAGGAGCAGAGGCGACAGGAGGAAAACGACAAGTTGCGTCAGGAGTTTGCTCAGCACGCCAACGCCTTCCACCAGTGGCTGCAGGAGACGAGGTACGGGGCGGGTTCCCCCAGTTCTTACCACGTCACACAGATGTCAGGTCGTCTCATACAGTTCCAAGTGAAGAGCTCGTTTCAGCCTGAAAAGGACAGTGTTCTGCTGACGTCTGTAAATGAAGACGTTGTTTGTGTTTCCACTGAAGTTGAGTCTGTGTTATACAGAAGCTCCAGAACATGTCAGGAACATGTGCAGACTTCAGTTCAGCTGCTGGTTGTTGTTGTTGTTGTTGCCTCATGTTGATGATGTGTATTCTCTCTCCCCCTCCGGGCTGCTCTGCTCGTGTTCTCGCTGCTCAACAGGACGTATCTGCTGGACGGGTGAATACCACTTCTCCTTTCACGTGTCTGAGTGTCTGAGTGTGTGTGGATGTTGTTAAATGATGGAACTTGGGAGCATTTTAAAACCACATGCTCCTCCTTCTCCTGTGTGATACCTGTTCTCCCCTCTGGTCCCCCGCCCTCTCTCTGATAGCATAGCGTATCGACGGGTTATCTGTGTCTATCAGTACCAGGTTGCTGATGATCTTTCTGGAAGGTTCAAGCTTTGCTCTGTTTTCTTTTGCTTTCCCTGATCCACGCTGTGTGCGACCTCGTGCACCCCCGTCTAAACAGTGTTGAGTTCAGTGTGTTCTAACACACACCTCCCAGTGACCTCACTGGTTCACCTGGTTTCTCCCTCAGCACTGAGGGCCTGTCCCAGTTCACCCCTTAGCGCCACCACTTGGCCCCTGATGATGTAGCGAGTGTTGTCCCATCTCCTCTGCCCCATGTGTCTCCGTTTGGAGGGGACACTACCTTCCTCTCTAGGGGCTGAGGACTTGTGACAGGCCCCAGATCACACGTGTCCTTTAACGCAGCTTTTAGACAGATTCAGTTTATTTCTCTGCACGTGTTCATGTTGTGTAACAGAAAACGTTCTGTTCATCACGTACTAATGATCCACTGGAGCAGCAGCTCTATCCTCACATGGTTACTCTAGATATTTGACATCGGCTTATTTCCAGTCGCAGTTAAAACACAACACGTCCACATGTGATGTAAATATATCACAACAACAAAGAAATACACGTTCAATCACTTCATCAGCGTTGCCCTGGCAACGATCTGCAGTATTTTGAGCTGAATCAGAGCTTTTATTCTGAAAAGTCCAGTCTGAAGATTGTTGCTTATCTAACAGACGACAAAAATTCACCAAACATGAACATTAATAAAGCAAATCTTTTATTTTATGAAAAACATAGAATAATTGAACTGTGTAAAAGTGAAGGACCAGTGGCTACATAAATACACATTTATTCAAAACCATGAAAAGTAGTGTTCACTTCACTGAGCTGAAGAAATATGAACTTGACATTTATGAAACCAGGAAGGACGAAGGCAACGTTTTCTAACTTCACTCTGACACCAAGTCACAATAAAGAGATTCAGTATTTTGGCAGCCTGTGAGGAGGCGTCACTAAAGACACAGAATTCTTCTTTATTAAACTACGTCAACAATCATTGGAATAGAATCCGTCCTCTCCTGGCTCTGAACAGAATTTGTCCCGTGGTCGTACTTGGTGTCCGACCTCGTCGTACAGGTTTGTCTTCCTAACAGTGTGCGTCAGAGTGAGTGCAGTCGTTATCCAGATGTGCTGCTTCTTCTCTCACATCAGTTTGTGTTGCTGTCAGGTCGTGTATGGTGGAGGAGTCTGGAACCCTGGAGTCGCAGCTGGAGGCCACCAAGGTAAAAACCATTGATAAGGTAACGCTGCTGCCGGACGTCGGAGCTGAAGCAGGAAATGAGGGTTTTTCTTGATGTTCCTGCAGCGCAAACATCAGGAGATCCGGGCGATGCGCAGTCAGCTGAAGAAGATCGAAGATTTGGGTGCAGCGATGGAGGAAGCGCTGATCTTGGACAACAAGTACACGGAGCACAGCACAGTGGGTCTGGCTCAGCAGTGGGACCAACTGGACCAACTGGGAATGAGGATGCAACACAACCTGGAGCAGCAGATACAGGCCAGGTACACACCAGCAACACGGCTGCTGATCGCCTGAGTCACGTTTACATGGAGCTCACGTCCGTCCCTCTGTCTTTCAGAAACACCACCGGAGTGACGGAGGAGGCGCTGAAGGAGTTCAGCATGATGTTCAAGTACGTGGCGCTGACCTGCCGTCGTCCTGCCGTCTTTCTGTGTCGGGGTTTGAATCCTCATGTTCTCACGTCTCTTCACAGGCACTTCGACAAGGAGAAGTCCGGGCGTCTGAACCACCAGGAGTTCAAGTCCTGTCTGCGCTCGCTGGGCTACGACCTGCCCATGGTGGAAGAGGGAGAGCCTGATCCCGAGTTCGAGGCCATACTCGACACCGTGGACCCCAACAGGTCCGACGCCACTTCAGCAAATCACAGACGCACTCTACACAAAGTCTGAATGTTTGTGTCGGGACAGTGTGGACAAGAGAAGACGTCTGGTTCAGTGTCTGCTGAGCGTCATCACACTCAGAACTTTAATGTTGTAGTTGTAATTCTTTACTTTTTCTCTTAATATCAACCTGATTTGCATTTATTTATAAGAAGTGTTTGATAACGACATTTTAGGAATCATTGATTATATACGTGTCAGCTAAAGTTAGCTTGTGACAGCTAGCTAACAGCTAGCTAACTTCTTCACTCCCCAATATCAGCATCTGCCCCAAAAACAACAAATTGGACTTTTGGGATTTAATGAACTTGTAATGTGTAACAAACTACTGCTCCGACACTTTCCACACTAAAGTATCTGTTGTCTTACCGTGTGACTGTGTGTGTGTGTGTGTGTGTGACTGTGTGTGTGTGTGATTGTTTGTGTGTGTGCAGGGACGGGAACGTGTCGTTGCAGGAGTACATGGCGTTCATGATCAGCCGTGAGACAGAGAACGTGAAGTCCAGCGAGGAGATCGAGAGCGCGTTCCGAGCTCTGAGCACCGAGAACAGACCCTACGTCACTAAAGAGGAGTTGTACCAGGTGAGTGGAGCACCTCCTCCTCTGGATCTGATTCAGTGTCAGTTCAGCTCTAACTTTCTCCTCCTCCTCCTCTTCTCCTTCTAGAACCTGAGCAAGGAGCAGGCCGACTACTGCCTCTCACACATGAAGCCCTACCTCGACAGCAAGGGCCGCGAGCTGCCGTCAGCTTTCGACTTTGTCGAGTTCACCCGCTCGCTCTTCGTCAACTGATCCCCCCCCCCCGCCAGTGACCAATCGGGACGCGTTTTCCCAAACACACACACACGCTTCCACACGAACACACAGCTGAAACTGCATGATTGTGGCACGAGGAATCCTCACTGATAACAACCGTCTGTATCTATTTATCTCGCTCTAACGTTGTGCTTCTCATGATAGCAAAGTGACTGTCTGCATTTGAATGTGATTGTTTTAGCTCTCAATGAATTTAAGAACCTAATAGTAAGAATAATATAACAACAACCTGACAACTGCAGTGTGCTTTAATAAACGCTACTGGTTACAACTGGAAATCTGCGTCTGCTGCTCTTTATTTCACTTCAGCACTCGACACCATCACAGGTCATGCTGCCACCTGATTGGCTATCTGCTCCAGCTGGCTGCTCTCCCTCGGGCTCTGCTCCGACAGGTCAGCGCTCAGCTGCCAAACGCCGAGCGTCCCGTCGGTGTTTCCCACGGCCATCAGGCGAGGGTCGTGAGCGTTGAAGGCCAAGCTGGTCGCAGCGTGTCCGGCTCCTCCCTGCTCGATGGTGGCTGCTGCTCGGAGAGATCTGCGGCCCAGGTCAAAGATCTGCACCTTCCCTGAGACAGAGTGAGAGCACGTCATGTTTTCATCCGTCTGGTTGGAGGATGGACGTCCAGTAACTCAGTGGGAGGACAGAACACGTGTCAACAAAGATCTCATTCAGTTTGGGTGTGAATCTGGACGAAGGGAACAGATCCAGGATTTTCTGTTTTCTTTCGTCCACATTGTGAACTAGTAGAGTTCAAATCCCTTAAACAGGCCTCAGAAAGTCTATAATACCTAAATATGTTCAGGCTTGTTTTCATTATGTGAACGTGAACTGGATCATGTGGAGTCTCCAGAGTATTTCTCCTCTTGCCTACTTCACCTTATCTTCAGTTATGATGAAGTGTAACTGAGACTCTGATATTCCTTCATCTTAAATTTCATTCATAGGGTTTTAAAGTCTTAATTTTACAGTTAAATAAAACCAAGCTGCCCCACATCACGCACACTCAGACATCAGTGTAACGACCACCACGCAGGTTCGATGCTGCACCTTGTCCTGTGGCTGCGGCGAACACCAGTGGTCTGCTCGGAGACCACTGCACCTGGAACACGTAGGAGTCGGAGACCCTGAGCGAGAGGAGCGGGTTGACCTGCAGCAGCGAGTGGACGTGGGCCAGCCCGTCGGTCCCCGCGCTCACAAACAGGTTCCTGCAGAGAACAGGAAACAGGAAGTCACCACGACTCAGCTGCAAAATAATCACTGACCACTTCCGTGTCTGGTCTGTATGTGGCGCTGTCACCTGTGAAAGGGGGAGCAGTGTATGGAGTGGACGGGGCCGCTGCAGGGCCGGAAGGAGAAGACGGCCGGGGCCCTCGGGGTCACGCTCTGCCCCTCGGAGGCGACGGCGGCTGGCGTCGTGGAGGAGAAGGAGCACCTGAGCAGGAGGCCGCCCTCCGAGCCGACCAGGAAGGTGTCCGAGTCCCAGGGGGAGAGAGCCAGGGAGGTGACGCCCACGGTGCTGCTGCCCCCCCGAGTCTGAGGGTTACAAAGAAATCTAGTCATTCTTTTATTTTGAAATCACAGTCATCTGTCAGCTCTGTCGGAAGCCCTGTTACCATCACTGGGGCTTTTATTTTGAAATGTAGGAGTTCCTCTGTTGCATTACATTTCTCACCTTGACGCTGACTCCGTGAGGAACCTGCTGACGTACGAAGGCGAAGGCGGCGTCCAGGACAAACCGTCCCTGGTCAGAGTCCAACGTCCACAGCAGCACTCGTCCTCCTGAGCTGGCACTGAGGACGCCGAACTCCCCTCTCTTCTGCAGCGGCACCCAGGAGACCTACACACACACACACACACACACACACACACACACACACACACACACACACACACACACACACACACACACACACACACACACACACACACACACACACACACACACACACACACACACACACACACACACACACACTCAGTATATAAAGATGGACGACATGACAGCTCACAAAAAGTGAAGCCAAATCGTCTTAATCGCCCCCTGGTGGCTGGCTGCAGTAAAGGTCATAAACCCCTCCTCCATGTCAGCAGATGGGACATGAACCAAACAAAGACTTTCTGTTGGTCGGATGATTTAAAGGGTTAGGAAGGCATGACTGACAGCTGAGACTGACTCCTGATTGGTTGTGTCTGGTTGGATCGTTGTAATTTATTAGAAACCCAGTTACCTGATAAACAGGCTCTCTGTGACTCTCTGCTGACATCCCAGTTAGAGCCAGAACAGGGTCCTGAGTCCGACTGGTGTCCCACACGACCACCTCTCCACTGTACAGACCACCTGCACACACACAGACACACACTGTACTCAGTTCTCAGCTCGTGGTGTGAGAGCACAGACGGCCGGGCGCTGGTGTACCTGCCATGAGGGCGGGCTGCTCCGGGTGGCAGCACAGAGCCGTGACTGCAGTGGGAACATCTATCACCAGATCCGCCTGTTTGGGGTTCAGACCTCGACGATCCAGATTCCACGTGCAAACGTACGAGCTCTCCGTGCTCCAGCCTCCATCGTCAATCCTGCCCACAAAGAAAACCAGTGTTCAACTCAACACAACTTTAGGTTTTGCTCGTTCTGTCTGGGCGGTTGTAAGGGGGCGTGTCAGACAGGTGTGTCATATGCAAATGAGGAGGGGTGACAACACACCAGAGCAAAGAAACAGTGAAAAAACATCACGTGTCTCTTTAAACTGACTTCAGATCAAATGTTTAAGGTTTGTTCAAACTTGAAGCACGAGGGTTTGTGACCTACCGGCCATATCCACAGGCCACAACCGAACCTGTGCAGCTCCAGGACACACAGGTCACATGAAGACCTCTGTCCTGGGCGACGGGATGTTGGAGTAAATGAAGACATGAAACCTGCGAACATGGAAGAACAGTGTTAGGATATATCTGCCTTTAAGACAGGTCCCTGCCTCCTGATTGGTCGGTGCTGCTTACCAGCTGACTGTGGTCGCCCCAGTTCACCTGGAACCCGTCGAAGGCGTGACTCCGGGCGTTGGTGACCAGCTCTCCAACGAGCTCCTCCTCCACCCGCTGCAGGAAGTCCCTGAGGCCGGGGGGGTCTGGAGCCTCAGGGTCCAGCTGTGTGAGCGGCTCTGGTTCTGTCTGAGTGGAGCTGCTGGTCGTGGACACGCTCTGGACCTCTGCCTCACATCTGTGCACGGCTGAGGTCTGACATCCTCTCTGAGACAAGAACACACCTGAAACCACCTGAAGCCACCTGACACCGGTTCACACTGGTTCACACCGGTTCACACGAGGCTCCTGAGTAACTGACTCCATGTTCAGGGTGGTCACATGTTCAGGGTGGTCACATGTTCCACTATCCAACAGGTTCAGGTTCATTTCTATGGCTCCATGTTTCATTCAGACAAACAAGTTTTAATCAGTCGATTATTTCATCGTGCTAAATGTAAATATGTTTGCTTTTATTTATAATTATTGATATTTTGTTGTCAAACTGTCAAATATCAAACCTTAATGACACACACACACACACACACACACACACACACACACACAACACACACACACACACACACACACAGAGAGCTACCTAACACATTACCCCTCTAGCCCTGTAGCCAGCTTTAGCCCTGGGCGCTCCTGGGCCTGCAGCCTGGCTTAGCTCAGCTGCTAGCCCTGTAGCTGGCTTTAGCCTTGTAGCTAGCTTTAGCCCTGTAGCCAGCTTTAGCCCTGTAGCCAGCTTTAGCCCTGCAGCTAGCATTAGCCCTGTAGCTGGCTTTAGCCTTGTAGCTGCTTTAGCCCTGAGCCAGCTTTAGCCCTGGAGCCAGCTTTAGCCCTGCAGCTAGCTTTAGCCCTGTAGCTGGCTTTAGCCTTGTAGCTAGCTTTAGCCCTGTAGCTAGCTTTAGCCCTGCAGCTGGCTTTAGCCCTGTAGCTAGCTTTAGCCCTGTAGCTAGCTTTAACTGTGGATGAAAACAAACCGTGTCTCGTTGACTCTCGTGTTTCTTCCTCCAAACTGACTCCACCGTCACTGAGTCCGAAGCTTCGTCTGAAAACATGATGAAAGAAAATCCTCCATTAATTCTTCAGTTTGAACCAGCGCAGTTCTGACATGTTTATAAAGTTCTGACACGTTTCATCCCTGTTGAGCTCAGAGAGAAACTAAGATAACTAATCATAAACTAACAGAACTGATCATAAACTAAGATAACTAACCCTAAACTCATTTAAGCTAAACTTCGCACGAAGCCATTTTCTCTAAAGCTTCCGTTGCCTTGGATACGCACAGGACTTCCGGTCAGGGACTGCCTCCTGTTGGCGGGAGAAGTACATGACAGGTATTTAATCTGATGCCTGTGAAACTTTAATAATGTGAAATTATTAGTAACATTTTAATGTTCTTATTTGACGTGTACTTTATTTGTCTTCTTGTGCAGAGGTGAAGTTCTCTATTCATAAAGTCCGTGTTATCACACATGGGTTTTATATTAGACTTTAACCATCAGTGTGAAAGATGAATTCAACTTGTATTCATCTGAATCTTCAGACACTTGAGAACAAGACAAATATCAAACAGACCTGAGCTCACACCTTTATTCATGTTTATATTGTAACTCTTCTGCCTTTAGACGTGTTTTTACTGTTGCTTTTTAAGGACCTGAATGAAAAGTTGTCAACACATCATCTGCACGTGTGCGACTTTGTTTGTGAAGCTTCACACATGAACCATCCAGAGAAGAAATGAACTCCAAACATCATGTACACATTTATTTATTGTAACAAAGCAACTGGCACACTTAATTTAACGTGAACAGGTTTCCAGTGGAACAGGAGAAACGCTGCAGACTCCACAGAAATCGTTTTCTCTCCCATCTCAAAATGTTACGCCGAGACCCAAAATTAGTTTGTTTTATAAAAAATGTACATTTCAAACTTTGTTGTGGCTGCCTGAAAAACAAGATCATGAAAATTTATTAAACAAAAGTCCAGTCGGTGTCAAAACCTGCGCTGCCCCGCCACATCCCCCCCCCCGTTAAACTGTGCATAATCACCGTCTGACCAACATACATGAACATCCCAAAAAACATTTACAACAGTTGGAAAGAAACAAGCTGGTGCGTTCGATCAGTTCCATTAGAACAATAAGTCACAAAGGAAAATGCAACTTCTAATAAGCCTCAGTCCTCCACCACTGGATATATTATAATATACATTTATATATAAAAGTGGCTAAGGATGCTATGATTGAGTTATCACTGCACCATGGCTTATTTTTATTGAACTCACAACTTTAACAGAAACTGTCATTTCCTATCTTACAGAAAAAATTGCTATTGTACGTATTTTAAATCTACGTATGATGACGTGCAGAATGCTACAAATTTTTTTTATTCTTTTACATGTCTTTGGGAGACGAATAGAAACAATGATCCCCGTTCACACCTGGTGTTTAACGTCAATCCTGAGAGTCCACGGGGAGAGGTCGTCCGCTCACACCTCCACGCGTCCCTGTGACCTCTTCTGATCTGAGGTCACTTCCTGCTCAATATGCAAATAAACATGTACGTGATTGGTGTTAGCTAAGACCAGCTCATGGTTTTACCGAGTCTGAGTTTGCAGTGTGCCCGTCGATGTGTTTGATAAATCATTAGAAATCATGATGTGGAGGTCGGTGTGGAAACGTGAGGGAACACGTTCCCAATGTGGTTTGAGTCATCTCGATACGTGTTGATGTCACATTCGAGTCGGTTCACACCTGAACACGTGTGATCAGATCTTTCAGGATGGATGTAAACGCCGGGTGTGAACTGGCTCAATGACAGAGCCCCCCCGCTGCGACCCGTGTGACCTTCAGACATGATTATATGATGGACAGGTCGCGGCTGCAGAGGAAGAGGACGGACAGCCTGACAACACACAGCAAAGAAAAAAAAGAGGCTGTTGGTTTTTTTTGTTGTTGTTTGTTTTTTTACAAACCCCCCCCAAAACAAAAGAGTTTGTTCCAACGGGTTGAAGGACGATCACAGACGGAGGGAAAGAGTCGAAAAGTAGTTTGAAACGTTTAATCATCATCGCCATCGTCCTGAAATGAAGAGGAAGAGTAATTAGTCACAGCGACCTCTACAGGACAAGAAGTTCTGAGATGTTTCATAAGCTGTTCTTACCTCTCCATCTTCTCCATCACCATCTTCATCCTCATCTTCACCTTCCTCCTCCTCCCCCTCGTCAATGTCTTCCAGACCCTCCTCTTCATCGTCGTCATCATCTCCGTCACCTTCCTCATCCTCCATGTCGGGGACCTTGGGAACATTCACAAGTTACAAATCTGATTCTGCTCATCATCGTGTGGACAGTTAAGTACGACCCTGCTGCCTCTGAGCCTCTGAGCCTGAGCACAGTTCTGTGTTGAACGCCTCCGAGCGATGCTCCTACCAGGTAGTACTGCAGAGGGTTGGGCCAGATGTCGTCCTTGATCACTTCTCCCAGCTCATCGGCGCCGGCGTCCGAGTGGTCGGTGAACCAGGTGAAGAAGCTCTCCGGCTCCTCGTGCTGCCTTTTCTTTCCAGCTTTGTTTGGCGTCTGACCTGCACGCTTCGTCAGGTCCTGAGGGAGAAAACGTGTTCGTCAGGACTTGAGGTTATGAAGTGTTTGAGGAAAGGACAATAGAAATTGGAGCCTTTGTTACACAGGCACAAACAGCACGGGGACGACTGGCACTAGAGGATGATTCCTACCTCAGAGGTCAACGGGTTCAATTCTAGTTTCCTACTCGTGAGAAGATGACTCTGTACTTTTTAAAAGAAAAACACAAACCAACCTTTCCAGCTTTCCATTTGATTTCAGTTGACTTGGAGACGGGGTCTCCGCTCTCGTTCACGTTAAACTCTTTGGAGAGGGCTTTGTTCTCGAAGTACGGGTTCTCATCGAAATACTGCAGGGAAACAAAAACATCTGTGTCACATCTGCAGCAGAACGAGTTGCTCAGAATGTACAGACACAAAGTGAACACGACAAACTCACAAAATCTATTCTGTATCCCGACTTTATGTCCTCGAACTCGGTGACCTCCACCCTCGACAGGTAGTGAAGCGCTTCCTCGTCCTCCTCTCCGAGAAGAGCTGAAACTACAGGTCACATTTCAAATCATAAAGCAGATCAATAAATACACACATGCCAAATAAATAACAACACGAAACAACAGTTTACCTTGTGGGTGGTTGACGAATGTTGTGACCCAGAAGTTGGGGATTTTGGCTATGAGTTCTGATCGCTTCTGAAAGTATGGCTGGCGTAATTTGTTGAATTGCTGCTCTACTTTTAAAATTTCTTCACTAGCCTGTTCGTTCAGTCTGCAGGGAGAGAAACAACACAATAAGAAACTACACACACAAACACAAACACACACACACTTCTAACTCACCTGTCAATTTCATTCTGGACTTCGTCGATATGTTCGATCGCTTCCTGCTGCTCTTTTTCTGAAAGAAGAAGAAAACTTTGATTTAGGATTTCAAAATAAAAGCTTCAGGACACATCACAGCTGTCTACAACAAACATGGCTTCCCCCACTAACTAACGTAACCATGGTTACTGAACTCTAACTGAAATCATATTTCGATGCTTAAATTGATTTCAGTTGTAGGATCATTATCATTTAAATATCCTCCATAACTTTTTAACAAAACTGAATATGATCTTTCTGTTACAGTGTGTGTCTGTGTTACAGTGTGTGTGTGTGTTACTGTGTGTGTTCTTGCAAGCTGGAGCTTCCTGTTGCAGTAAGAATGTGTTAATGTGTGTTTCTTTGTGTTACAGTGTGTCTGTGTGTGTGTGTGTTACAGTGTGTCGTGTTAAAGTATGTGTGTGTGTGTTTCTTTGTGTTACAGTGTGTCTGTGTTACAGTATGTGTGTTTCTTTGTGTTACAGTGTGTCTGTGTTACAGTGTTACATATGTGTGTGTGTGTTTCTTTGTGTTACAGTGTGTCTGTGTGTTACAGTGTGTGTCTGTGTCTTACAGTGTGTTACAGTATGTGTGTGTGTTTCTTTGTGTTACAGTGTGTGTGTTACAGTATGTGTGTGTTTCTTTGTGTTACAGTGTGTCTGTGTTACAGTATGTGTGTGTTCTTTGTGTTACAGTGTGTGTGTGTCTGTGTTACAGTGTGTCTGTGTCTTACAGTGTGTTTCTTTGTGTTACAGTGTGTGTGTGTCTGGTTGTGTGTCTGTGTTACAGTATGTGTGTTTCTTTGTGTTACAGTGTGTCTGTGTTACAGTATGTGTGTTTCTTTGTGTTACAGTGTGTCTGTGTTACAGTGTGTGTGTGTCTGTGTGCAGCAGAGCTCTGTTTGAATGAACCTCTGCAGGTTTCTCGTGTTCTCGGATCAGGGCTCGTGGAGCTGCAGCTTCTTCTCGTGTCTCACGAGCCTTTCCCCTCCACGCACGCACGCACGTGCTGCTCAGACCTCTGTGTTTACACGGAGCTCCCTCGACTGACCCGCGCACAAAGCAGCTCGCACGCGTGCTGGTGCAGCCGAGCGGCCGGTGCGAGCGCGGCTCGGCCTCCGGGCTGGAGGCGGGCGGGATGCGAACTGCGGCTCGTTGGTGCAGAACCGAGCACGAACCGTGTAACATGTGCGTGCACGCGAAGCGAACCGCAGCGAACACAAAGCGAACAGTGGCCCGTCGCACAGCGCTGTTAGCCACAGGAAGCTAACTGCTAACCTATCGTGCT
The DNA here is from genome assembly GCF_022539355.2 of Hippoglossus stenolepis. Classification (NCBI taxonomy): domain Eukaryota; kingdom Metazoa; phylum Chordata; class Actinopteri; order Pleuronectiformes; family Pleuronectidae; genus Hippoglossus; species Hippoglossus stenolepis. The sequence goes on along the minus strand of NC_061500.1, from coordinate 768,247 downwards.
GCTACAGTTCGCTCATGTTAGCATGCTGCGTCTGCAGCAGCGTCGGTCCGGTGGAGAATACGAAGCTGGTGTTTATTCGCAGTTTTGGTTGTTTTCTGTAAACTACGCAGGAAATAACAACATGACGATAAACAAATGAAAATGGCGTAGAGCGGATAACCGCCATTCTTTAACGTTACCGGAGGTCTCGTCCGCTCCGTCGTGGTTTGAATTCTCCTTCCGGCTGACTTTCGCCGTTGAGGCCGACATGGTTCAGGTTCACCGCGTCTCTTTAGACCCGCTGCGTGTCCCGGGGGAGTTTAGCTCTTCTCTGCGGGATGAAAGTTTCTTCCAGCTTCTACAGTGCGTGAGTCTGAACGCACGATCACTGGGAACCCGCACAGCTCCGCTTGTTTCTGTCCGAGAACCAGGTCCGTCAACACGTTCACTGTGCTCTGCTGCCACCCGGCGGCGGGAGGGCGACACTACAGTTTACATGACAGGACCTGAACTTACACAGATATCTGTTTATATGTATTTATATAACATGTATAAATCACATGTACGCATATAACACAAGTATGTATATATTACATTTATATATACAACACATGTATGTACACTACCGTTCAAAAGTTTGGGGTCACCCAGACAATTTTCGTGTTTTCCATGAAAACTCACACTTTTATTTATCAAACGAGTTGCAAAATGAATAGAAAATATAGTCAAGACATTGACAAGGTTAGAAATAATGATTTTTATTTGAAATATTAATTTTGATCTTCAAACTTTGCTTTCGTCAAAGAATGCTCCATTTGCAGCAGTTCCAGCATTGCAGACCTTTGGCATTCTAGCTGTTAATTTGTTGAGGTAATCTGTAGAAATTTCACCCCCGCTTCCTGAAGCCCCTCCCACAAGTTGGATTGGCTTGATGGGCACTTCTTGGTTCCATACGGTCAAGCTGCTCCCACAACAGCTCAATGGGGTTGAGATCTGGTGACTGCGCTGGCCACTCCATTACAGACAGCAGACCAGCTGCCTGCTTCTTCCTAAAGAGTTCTTGCATAATGTGGAGGTGTGCTTTGGGTCATTGTCCTGTTGTAGGAGGAACTGGCTCCAATCAAGCGCTGTCCACAGGGGATGGCGTTGCAAAATGGAGTGATAGCCTTCCTTATTTAAAATCCCTTTTACCTTGTACAAATCTCCCACTTTCCCAGCACCAAAGCAGCCCCAGACCATCACATGACCTCCACCATGCTTGACAGATGGCGTCAGGCACTCTTCCAGCATCTTCTCACCTGTTCTGCGTCTCACTAATGTTCTTCTGTGTGATCCAAACACCTCAAACTTTGATTCGTCTGTCCATAACACTTTTTTCCAATCTTCCTCTGTCCAATGTCTGTGTTCTTTTGCCCATATCAATCTTTTCTTTTTATTGGCCAGTCTCAGATATGGCTTTTTCTTTGCCACTCTGCCTCGAAGGCCAGCATCCCGGAGTCGCCTCTTCACTGTAAACGTTGACACTGGCGTTTTCCGGTACCATTTAAAGAAGCTGCCAGTTGAGGACCTGTGAGGCGTCTATTTCTCAAACTAGAGACTCTAATATACTTGTCTTCTTGCTGAGTTGTGCACCGGGGCCTCCCACTTCTCTTTCTACTCTGGTTAGAGCCCGTTTGTGCTGTTCTCTGAAGGGAGTAGTTTCAGTTTCTTCGCAATTTCTCGCATGGAATAGCCTTCATTTCTAAGAACAAGAATAGACTGGCGAGTTTCACATGAAAGTTCTCTTCTTCTGGCCATTTTGAGAGTATAATCGAACCCACACATGTGATGCTCCAGATACTCAACTAGCTCAAAGGAAGGCCAGTTCTATAGCTTCTCTCACCAGCAAAACAGTTTTCAGCTGTGCTAACATCATTGCACAAGGGTTTTCAAGGGTTTTCTAATCATCCATTAGTCTTCTAAGGCGATTAGCAAACACAATGTACCATTAGAACACTGGAGTGATAGTTGCTGGAAATGGGCCTCGATACACCTATGTAGATATTTCATTAAAAACCAGACGTTTCCACCTAGAATAGTCATTTACCACATTAACAATGTATAGAGTGTATTTCTGATTAATTTAATGTTATCTTCATTGAAAAAAACAGTGCTTTTCTTTGAAAAATAAGGAAATTTCTAAGTGACCCCAAACTTTTGAACGGTAGTGTATGTATATAACACATGTATGTATATAACACATGTATATATCACATGTCCAACATCCATGAACAACTCACACAGAGTTTAGGTTGATCAGCTCTTTCTCACCCTCACGTACACATTTCTTTGTTTCTGCGTGTTTTCCGATGTTCAGGTTTTTCTGGTCGTTCTTCGTCACCCTAGCTGAGTGTGAAGAACAGATGATGTCACACCTTGTACATTTTGTTCAGCCCTATGACACAAGTTGTGATTTGTGCATACGACTCAAATAGAGTCTACAAAAGGCACAGAAGTAAATACATGTACTGACAAACTTCCACCAAACAATAACACAATAAAACAGCTGTTGTGTTCAGCTAAAAGTACAATTATAAAAAAGTTATGATAAATAAATAGTTTTTAATTCTTTGGCTCATTCGTATTTGATCAGATGAAATGATTTATATTTAAATATTTAGAGTCATTCTCTATTTAAGGCTGCAGGTACCTCGGCAGGTGCAGTGAATAATCCAACCCGATTGGCTCCTGCAGCCTCGGTGTCATCACCCGCCGCTGGCCAATCAGGGCGCTGACTGGCCATTGACGTCACGGACGCGTCGGCCCCGGTTGGTCTGATTCAAACTTCAGTTGGAGTTTCTGCTGCGCGAGACGTTCACGCACCTGCGGCTCAGGTGAGCGACAATAAGAGACAAGCTGAGGTTAGACAAGCTAGGCTAAGCTAAGCTAAACTAGCCGTACCGTGCCGTGCCGTGCCCCCGGACCTGTGTCACCTGCTCCCCCACCTGTAAAGGACCGTGTGCGGGCCGCCCCCCCCCGGATGACCCCTGACCTCCACCATGTCCGCTCCATCTCTTCAGGTACGTTCACTGACGCAGCTTCTTTAAAAAGCAGAGGTTTCTACCAGCCCGTGACGTCACTCACCTGCCGACACCTGACGTGCAGGTGAGTTAAAGGACACGCACGCGCCGGACTTTCCTGTTTGTCCGGTTGGTTGCTCGGTTCCGGTGTTTGTGTCCGTCACGAGCACTTTGACCGAAACTCTTCTGAACTTTGTGCAACTTGAACAAAACTGAGATTTTATCAACGAACAAACTCGAGTTGAAGTGAATCTGTTTATTTAGTCCAGGTGACACAACACGAGTCAGTGTCGGTGATTTACATCTTCATCCAACACGGTCCACAGGATAATGATGACATAGTGTCCGTGAAGTGAATCGTGTTATTTCTTTATAATTATTTATCATAGTGTGAAATGAATCGTGTTAAAGTTTGTATCTGAAGCTTCCACTTCCTGGGTCAGGTTTGTTTTGATTGACAGGAGGTGTGTCTACAGAGGATTATATCTCTGAACAATAAGAGTTTAAAAACCTGAATTCTGTCTGAAGCTCCTGAATCTGTATCTTACAGAATACATCATGTGCATGTAGTTGTGTATTTTACACAAACATACGATCATGTTCTTCATGTACAAACTGACATAACCTGTTGTGTTGGTTGTTCCTACACATAGTTCAGGTTTAAGTTTCCCACACGTCTGATGTAAACATGGTCTCACACGTTTATATAATTTAAAAAATCCCCTCTTTGAATATCTAGTAGATTAATTTCACATCTAACTTCACTTCACTCTGAGCTGCAGAGTTCCATCCCCTCAGATCTCAGTTATCAGCTAACATCTGCTGATGTGAGTCAGATTTATCACTGTCTGTCTTTATATTTACTGATATGAAGACTTTTATTTGACTGAATGATCGATGAATATATGAATGAATAGGAATAATGAACTTAAAGCTGCACATTTATGTTTATATTTTGTATAAAATCTTTATTTTCTTAATTCAAGTTCTATATACTTTGTTGTACTTGTGTTTTCTTTTTATTTATAGTTATTTATGATAAAGTTAATAGTTAAACTGTATAATATCAAACCTCAATCACATTTCTTTGTCATAAAGGTTTGATTGATGGTTTCAGAAATGTTTTACTCACTAATATCGATATAAAGACAAGATAAGTTGATTTGTAACTAGAATCATCAGCTCATCAAGTTTTATGAAATCAAGTCACATTCTCTTTCTTTCATGGTTTAACTACAACATATATATATATATATTCATATATATATATATATATTCATAACATGGACTGAACAACTGAGGCTGATGTAAATCAAGTTGCTGCTGTAGTTTTGAACTCATCCACAAGGGGGAGGCATAATGTCATCTGTTGCTTGTGCAGCTGTCACATCTTTGTTTTCATCTCAGCAGCTGGTTTTATAGAAATGATACGTGTGTAAATGAAGTTATAATTATGTATCTGTAGCTGTATAAACCTCAGTCGTGTGTCTCTCAGAACGGAAACCTGCGGGGTCTGGACGAGGTGGACATCCTGGACCCAGAGTTCCAGCAGCGTCTGGAAGATGCTCGTACGGTGCTCAGGCAGGAGATCCAGCGCGAGCTGAAGATCAAGGAGGCGGCTGAGAGGCTGCGACGCGCCGTCACCAACCGCAAGAGTGCCGCCGACGTGGAGGGTCAACTCAAGGCCTCGAGCCGCAAGCTGGACCAGTTACACTGGGAGCTGCAGGAGCTGAACGCCAGGTCGATGGGTACAGAGAGAGACAGCACCACAGGTGAGGGAACAGGACGCGCTATATATAAAGTTTATATATAAGTATTCGGTATTAATAATCCTACTATTTACACAGGAAGCCTGGAAGAAGAAGAGGCCCAGTCAGCAGAGTCGTGTCAGTGGGAAGACGTCACGTCACCTGTGGCCGGTCGGGTCAGAACTCTGAAGAAACAGCTCACCATGGAAACCAAAGTCAAACAGGGCGCGGAGAACATGATCCACACGTACAGATGCAGCTCTGTGAAGGTACGGAGCAGAGCAACACTCCAGTAGTAGTTGAGGAGCATGTGTTTATTTTCAAGTTTCTTTGGTATTTTGCGTATCAGTTTGTTTTATGAATCAGTTTTAATGCAGCAGCAGGTGAAGGTTCGTCCGTTGTGTTTTCCAGGACAGAAAGATGCTGTCGACGGCTCAGCAGATGTTACAGGACAGTCGCACCAAGATCGAGCTGCTGCGGATGCAGATTGTTAAAGTCAGTCAGGCCAGAGACGACGAGCGAGAGGGGACACATGGTAAAACCCACTAAGTGTCTCAATGTGTTGACTCTCACTGCATATTACCCATGATCCTCTGCTTCCTGACCCTGAAGAGCTGCTGCTGGAACAAATCCACCAAACTCTGTTCAGAACTCTGCATGTTTCAAAGTTTCCTGCTGAATATTGGAGATAAACTCTGGTTTTTAATAACTTCAGAGTGTTTTTAACTGATCTCAGTTCAGCTTCAGTCTTCAGCTGGAGCTGGTTGTGACAGTTGAAGCTGACTCTCAGTCAGTTCTTCTCACAGGAGATGGAACCCACTCAGCAGAGTCACAGAGAACAGACACTCAGGGAGAGAAGGAGGAAACTTTCTCATGTTCACACTCACACATCAGACTCACTTTCATCCAGCTGCTGACACAGTGTTGATTAAATCATACTTTGTGTTGTGAGACAAAAGAGTTTCATTCATTTTTTTGCTGGTATAAATCTGTCGTATCTCAGGTGGCTTCTCTGCATCAGGTCCGGCTGTGGAGGTGATCAGTCCCGTGGAGCTGCGTGTGGCTGAACTCATGCACCACATGAAGATCGAGTCCGCCGTAGCAGAGGGTGCGAAGAACGTGGTGAAGCAGCTGAGCGGGCGAAAGGTCCAGGATCGGAGAATAGTGGCGGAGGTGTGTAAGACGTGGATAGTTCAGGTGAACGAGTCGGACCCGGACCATCTCCTGCGGCTTCTCCTTCATATGTGAAACACAAACTCCAGAACATGTCCGGTGTTGTGCGTCTCCCAGCAGTGTTTTGTGTGTGTGTCCCTCAGGCTCAGGCACGAATGCAGGAGTCCTCTCAGAAGGTGGATTTGTTGCGTCTGTCCCTGGAGAGACGTTTGAGCGAGCTGCCTCCGGATCATCCCAAACACGCTGTCATTAAAGAGGAACTGGTGTCTGGAACCTCCCTGTCGTACGGCACGCCGAAGACACTGTCCAGCGCCCTGTCCTCGTCCTCCTTCTTCAAACCCACCAGTCTAACAGGTTCCTGCTCAGATTGAAATCTACTTTTTTCATTTCATCTCCTTGGTTACTCTGACCTCCTCTTGTCATTTCTACAACATTTGAACTTCAGGGCGATTAGAGGTTTGCCTGATGGGCTGCCAGGACCTGCTGGAGGCGGTTCCAGGCCGCAGCCGTGTGACCAGCATCCCGTCCGCCTCTGGAAGCGTCTCGGACGGAAAGTCTCTGAAGGTGAGAGCCGGCCTATCAGGACGCAGCGCCAATGGGAAGACGACCAAGGCCGACGAACTGTCCTGTGAGTTCACACTTCACTTCTGTAAACTGTCACTTCATCCATCTTTAAATACACATCTAATAAAGATGGATGTCAGTACAACTCTTCAGAGGTTAATCCACAACATCTGGATCGCCCCCTGGTGGCTGGTCAGTGTAGGTCATAAACTGTCTTGAGTGTTTTAATGGTACTAAGATTTTTTGGGTTTAGTCCATGTCCCATCTGCTAACATGTAGGAGACTATGACCTTTACTGCAGCCAGCCACCAGGGGGCGATCAGAATTCTTCATGCTTTCATTTCATTCATATTTATTTTCCGTGTATTATTACGACTGAATTAACGTCTCGCTGTGTATTTACAGCAGCTGACATGATATTTGACTTATTTGAAACATCCCCTCAGACGTTTACAGCCTGTGTTATTAACCGTGTTGCGTCTCTGTGTCTCAGCGGACATCAGCGCCGTGTTGAAGGTGGACAACCGGATCGTGGGACACACAAACTGGAGACAGCTGGGTAAAGAGGCCTGGGGCCAGAGCTTCAGCATTGAACTGGAAAGGGTCAGAAACTTTCACTTCACTAAGCAAATTAAATAACATCTGAGCCACAAGGTTGTTTTTGAATCCACTCACTGATGTTAGGGCGGCACGACATGTTGTTGATGTAGATTTATGTATTTTCACTCAGGTTTGCCAGTAATTGAATGTTTTCTCTTCACGTGTGAGTCAGAGCAGTTCGGTCTCTTGTAGCACTGAGACCGAACGACAACAACAAGCAACAGTTCATTCATTCAAGTGAAACAAGGCATTTGAGGGATCAATACAATTATCTCACATTTTCTGAAATAAACAACTAATCGCTTCATCAAGAAGTTAATCAGATAAATAGATAAAGAAGATGGTTGTTGGTTGCAGTTAGTTTTGTGCTGACCCTGGACTTCATAACGTTGGACATCAGAGCGTGTCCTCTAATGTTGGACATCTGTTAAATGCTCTGACTTCTGCTCCGTGTGAGTCTCTGGTCGTCTCGACCTTGTCCTGTAATCCCGTCACTAATCCTCCCATTTGCTCTAATCTGGTTTGAACCATAAACGGCGTTGCTGCTGAAGACTCTGGTTTTTACCTCGACGCGTCGCCGCTCGTTCTCACAGGTTCACTGAGAGGAGTTTTACCGCCGTCGCCACAGTGGTTTCTCCTCCATGATTGGAAGGTGAAGGGGATTCATGTGGTTGCGATATGCTGCGTCACCTCTAGATGTCACTAAATCCTACACAGTGAACCTTTAGTTACGAGGCCGGTGTAGTTACTGACGTGTTGTTTAAACCCTCTCAGGTCCTGGACGTCTCTCCATCCAGAGAATATCTGCTCGAGCTTCATTGGAATCTGTTTGTCTGTTTGTTATGTCATTCCAGTCCAGGGAGCTGGAGATCGCCGTGTACTGGAGAGACTGGCGTGCGTTGAGCGGAGTGAAGTTCCTGCGGTTGGAGGATTTCCTGGATAACCAGCGACACGGCATGTGTCTGAAGCTGGAGCCTCAGGGCATCCTCTTCATCGAGGTCCTGACTGTCACTCCTCTGACGACTGTGATAATTAAACTACACTTCTAATCATCAGGCAAAGAATATCAAATATTAAACTTCTTTCGTTTCCAGGTGACATTTATCAACCCCGTCATCGAGCGACGGTCCAAGCTCCAGAGGCAGAGGAGAATTTTCCCAAAAGAAAAAGGCAACAACATTTATTCATATTGAATTTTATTAGTTCAGTGGATCTCTTGATATAAATATCATGAACCACAGAGTTCAGATTTTACTTCAACACAAAACAAGAGAATTATCTCAGTGTTAGTTCATCAGTCATCGACCATTGATCGGTTTGATCAATTTAAAATACCTGATAAACGTGTGATAATGATTATGTCTCATTAGAGCTCAAACCTCCACTAACAAATCATCATGTTCATTTAGAACTATTGAAGATTCATATAAACTTACATGATCTGAGCGTCGATGGAAGCTACAGGTTTGAAGCGGCTGAATAAACCAATAAAAGCTATGAAAGCACATTTAAATTCACTAGATCTGGATTTTGATTTGAATCTGCACCAAACTTCACAAACCCGCTCATCCTCTGGTTCCGTCTCCGTCCACAGGGAAGGACTTCCTGCGTGCCGCTCAGATGAACATGAACTTTGCCACCTGGGGCCGTCTGATGATGAGCATCCTGCCGCCCTGCACCTCCCTGGATCCCACGAGTCCTCCGTTAGCGGGCCCTCCCTCCGGCCACTCGTCCTCCGCCGCTCCTCAGTCGCAGTAAGACTCCTTCTCTTTGTCACGTCTATGAAGGAGCCATTTGAAAAGTGAGCTGTTCACTTCTTCACGTAGTTCAACCCACTGACTCCAGTGTCTCTGCTGAGGTGAGAGAGAAAGTGACACGACTGCAGAGCAACACGATCATTGACCTGAACTCACAGAGACGACACAGGGGACTTATAATAAAGTGTTTCTAAAGTTAGGTTTTTGATATTTGGGGAGATAATGAATAAAGTTATTTAGGAGATGAAGAATTAAAAGTCCACAATTTGATTTACAGACCTGTCTTTGTTTTCATCAGAGAAGCTGCTGTCGTGAATCTAAACTTCTTTGACGATCAACCTGGACGATCTCCTCATCGCTCGAGAAGGATCATTAAAGACTCTCTGCGGGTAAGTGAGAGCAGTTATACGAGTAACTGATGTGAAAGAATATTCATCAGTGTCATGAGCGATGTCTAATAATACATCATCTGAGACAGTGAGTTTGTTTCATTCATCTGTTTATCTGGTTAAAAACAGTCTCCACGTGAAAACAAGAGTCCGAAGCCGAACAGACAACCGTCCGTCCATCTTCTTCCACAGTAAGAAGCTCTCTGCAGTTTGTTTTGACTTTTAAACCACGGGGCTGCGTCCGTGTCTCTGTGTCTCTGTGTCTCTGTGTCTCCGTGTCTCTGTGTCTCCGTGTCTCTGTGTCTCTTAATATTTGAGCCTCTTGTTTTCTCGTGCAGGACGGATGAAGCGCTGCAGATGGACGACTTCAACTGTATTTCCGTCCTGGGACGAGGTCACTTTGGAAAGGTAAACCTCAACCCTCTGAGAAATGAGGGTTCAGAGCAACTTGTTAAACTCACGGTGGTTTAAATGTTTCTGCTGATCTAAGGTGCTGATGGCAGAGTATAAGAAGTCAGGGAAGTTGTACGCCATCAAAGCCCTGAAGAAGGGAGACATCGTGACACGAGACGAAGTCGACAGGTGAGAAATATGTCGCCGACTTAAAGAGGAAATCTCCACCTCGCTGCTGTGTTCTTCATCAGAGGATCATGTGTGAACACGGCGTTCAGAAACCAGCTCTGTGTGTTTGTTTCAGCCTCATGTGTGAGAAGAGAATCTTTGAAGTCATCAACACGTCTCAACATCCATTCCTCGTGAACCTGTACGGCTGCTTCCAGACGGCCGACCACGTGTGCTTCGTGATGGCGTACTCTTCGGGAGGAGACCTCATGACGCACATTCACACCAGCATCTTCACGGAGAAACAAGCACGGTGAGAACACGCCGCCCTCTCTCAACAGAGTCGACTTACCTCTGTATAGTCTGGCTGACTTTAGAATTAAGAAAATAAACATAAATTCACATCTTTTCTTGATTGTTTATTCTGTTAAATAACAGTTTGACTGATATGAGTCTTTCCTTGTGTGAAGGTTCTACTCGTCGTGTGTGCTGCTCGGTCTGGAGTTCCTCCACCAGAACCACATCGTTTACAGGTGAGTGTTCAGGACAGAGTCGAGCTGCATGTCTCCATCAGGGATCCTCACGTGTCTGGTTTGTGTCTCAGGGATCTGAAGCTGGACAACCTGCTGATGGATGCTGACGGATTTGTCAGGATAGCAGACTTTGGTTTGTGCAAAGAAGGTAAAGACATTTTTGTAATGTAAAGTAAATTGGAAACGCGTCTTCTCTGTGATGCAAACGTTTTCTCCTCCATGTGCAGGTATGGGACACGGGGATCGTACCTCCACTTTCTGCGGCACGCCGGAGTTTCTGGCTCCGGAGGTCCTGACTGACAACAACTACACTCGCAGTGTGGACTGGTGGGGGCTGGGGGTTCTCATCTACGAGATGCTGGTGGGGGAGGTCAGTGAAATCCTGCTTTCATTCACAAACTGAGATCTAAACCAAAACGACCTCCGTCCAGTCCCATGTCACATGACCACTCACCTACACAGTCATTGAACCACAGGAGGAACTGAAGTTCTGATTCTCTCTGTTCTCCGTCAGTCGCCCTTCCCAGGTGATGATGAGGAAGAGGTGTTCGACAGCATCGTCAACGACGACGTGCGATTCCCTCGCTTCCTGTCTCCAGAGTCTGTGTCGCTCATTCAGAAGGTTGGTCTCCGATCAGACGAATTCTCAGAGAACGTTTGATTCGCCCTCAGGGTTCTAACGCCCACGACGGCCACGTGTCCTGTTCTCAATCGTTTCTGTTCCAGCTGCTGCAGAAGAATCCTGGGACGAGACTCGGAGGCGGAGAAGAAGACGCTTCTGAAATCAAAAGACACAGATTCTTCCAGGTTTTTATTTCCCGAAAATATGAATATGAAAATATGACTGAAAGCACTTGAAGGGAAAATGTATAAAGTGACAACTGAGCAGCAAGAGTCTCCTCAAGTGAAAGTGATGCTACTTCAAGATTATAAACTGGAGTCAGTTGAAGTGTGAAGTTTTCTGATCCATAGACGCAGTGGAGCCTTATCGAAGCTCCGCCTCTTAATCGGTCTCAGCTGTCAATCATGACGTCATAGTATATATATATATATATATATATATACATACTCACTCATATCGTGTCGTCCATCTTTATTTACAGTTCAGTCTGAATAGTCCGAGCACATAAGCTCCATTAAAGAATAAATGAAAACTGTTGGAATGTCAGTTAAAGAGATTTTATACGTGTTAATACTTATAATTATTATCATTATCAACCAGTCAGATATATTTGAATCGTAGAATATCGCTCACACTGAACCTACATGAGGATGTGTCTGTGTGTGACGTGTTGATCTGAAACCCGTCGTCTGTCGACAGGGAACGGACTGGGACGCTCTCCTGGCCAAGAGGGCGAAGCCGCCGTTCCTGCCGGTCATCCGGGCGCCGCAGGACGTCAGTAACTTTGACGAGGAGTTCACTCGCCTCAAGCCGGTGCTCACGCTTCCCCGGACACCGTGCGTCCTCACCGCCGAGCAACAAGAGATCTTTGCCGACTTTGACTTCTCCTTCATGAGATGACCACCGGATGGCGCCCTCCTCCTTCCAGCTGCCACGTCATCCACACTGAAGCCCAAACATCTGGATCGCCCCCTGGTGGCGGGCTGTAGTATACTTCATAAACATCACGATTGAGTGCGTGTGTGGGCGGGACCTCGACACCACGACTCATGGATCACTACTGCACAGACTCTGACTGCAAAGGACATCATCACCACCAGATGGCAGCGTTCGTATCTGAGATATTTCGTCTGGACAGTGGAAGGAAGACGTGTCGTCCATCTTGATTTACAGTCAGTGGTCGCCACTCGCTCTGATCACATGACTCAGCGTTTACCGCCGTCTCACCAAACAGTTATTTTCTATTGGGATGTAAAATTCTGGGAGATTGTTATTTTAAAATGTTTCTCAGTGATTTTTCTTTTTAAAATAAGATGACAGAACAAAGTGTAACGTGTAAAACTACATGAAGCAAATCTGAATGAATAAATTTAATTCATCAAACATTTATTTATTCATGTTTACGGTCATTTTCAAAGTAGTAAAAAACATTGCATGACAGTTTTGCATATAATCCAGAGGAACATGAATGAATTCATATAAATAAGATGAGTTAATTCCTCACTAGCGATGAGTCAACATCACACTTATTGCTCTGTCACAAGGTTTCTATTGCACAACGATCTCTGCTCCAGTTTCACTTCATCAAAACACTCGTACAAAAGTCTAAAGACGTGTTCTGCTTTAAAATAGTTACAAAATGATAAATACAATATAAAATAGCTTGAAAGTCAAAGACTTCTTTACATCGTGGTTAGATTGAACACAAGCAATGATAGTCAGTTTTTCAACCATTAAATAAAAAAAAAATAAGAGTCTCAGACTTTGGCTGCTTCCGCTGATACGTTTATGTTTTAGAAATTAAAGACCGTTCAGTGTGGACGCCAGGCGTAACCATAGCAACAGTGATGTTTCACTGATGTGTTATAAAGCTTGTACAGGCAGCTCCTCTCCTGAGACACTTTCACTGACACTGTTTTCATCTGTTAGGAGGCTACCAGCTGGTCTTTATCAGGAGGGGGGGTCTTAAAGAGACAGGAGCTCAAAGCAAGTGTTTGAGACAGAGGCTGAAGAGAGGAGCTGCAGCTGGACAGTCTGAGGAACATGATTCTGAGCATTAGAGCATGAAAACATCATAACACTGATGAGATCATCAACCTGAAGATGAGCAGTGTTTCATTGAGGACTGAACGTATCAGTGTGGAGCAGCGTTGGTCTGACACTTCTTTCTAAGACATGGACTCAGTTAATCTTCTGTACAGAATAAATAAGACAATTCAATCACTTCATGTGAAACCAGAACGAAACTGGAAAAACAAACGGTAGCAAATTTGTATAAATCTCTAACTTGATTCAGTGAACATAGAAACCATCGATCCGAACTATTAACGTTAAATATTAGATAATGTATCAAGAGTAAACTTCAGGATTATGTAACAGTCCATTTGTCATTTCACCATGTGACTGTAACAACTCCACATCAGGGTTCAGTGGGACGAGGGTGAAGAAACACTCAGAACCTTAAAGTGCTGCAGGCAGTAAAGAAATGAAACGTTTGAATGATTGTAAACGGCTGCTGGTCGTCTGCAGAGAGACGTTAACGAGGAGCGGATGTCTCACTCTGAGGAAACACGACTGGTTTTATTCTGTTCACAGCCGTGATCAGAGGAGGAGATATTCCGGTTGAATAATGTGGAGCACGACACAAACAAAGCACTGAGACGAGGAACGTGCAGAGTTATGGCACAAAAACACAGGTGCCCATATAAAAGGTAAACTGCACACAAGGAAAGTTGAATTGCGTGACGTGGTTGTTCACGACGTCTCAGTCGGTTGTTCCTACACCTGGTCGCTGCCCTCCCTGAAGTAGACCTGCTCCCACACCACGGTGCCCCACACGCAGAAGAACCCCCACAGGTTCTGAACGGTGCCGCGGTCGAACGGGTTCTCGTCGGCGCCGCAGTGTTTGAGGTAGGAGATGCGGTGGCGCGACATGAACTCCCAGGTGGTGGTGTTGAGAGAGACCAGGTAGAGGTGCGAGCCGAGCAGGAGCAAGACGATGAGCGACAGCAGAGCCACCAGCACGGCCACGGCCAGCAGCATGCCGTTGGTCCGCAGCCACAGCTGCCAGATGGGGGCGTAGCTGAACCCCGTCCTGGGGGACAAGCAGGAGACATACGATGAGTGGAGACGACCACAGCGGAGACGAGAGGGGACGGAGTCGTACTCACCAGGCGATGTGAAGCCCCCACAGCAGCACCAGCAGCTGCACGGCCAAGTACAGCACAAACCAGCGGTGGTTCCTCTCACCGACACAGTTCTCGATCCAGGGGCAGTGATGGTCGTAGCGCCGCACACAGTGCTGACACGTCTGGCAGTGCTTCGATCTCATTGGCTGCTGCTTGAAACGGAGGTCATTGTGTTTAGAAGAGAAACAAAGAACAGTTTTCTAACACTTGACTGACTTGTGAGGAACGTATGTGAAGCGTTCACGGTTCAATAAGTCTTTAGATTCCAGCGATCGTCACACACACTGCTGCCGGGTCATGTGATGGCTTCACTGGAGGTCACGTGGTTGTGTAACATAGAACCAGTCATTCGATACCACTGATCCTACAAGACTCGTGTTTCAGTCGCTGACAAATGACATCACTCAACATCGTGCTGCTTCCTCCAGAGCTTTCAGCCACATCAGCCTTCCTCACCTCTTCTTCCTCCAGAACCTTGAGTTGATTTTATCACCAAACTTCTGATTCCAAGATCAACAATCATTTTAACACTTTTACCTTCTTGTGGAAATAAAAATAAACTGTTACAACAACCACTGGAACCAGGGGCGGCCGCGGAGCAAGGCAGGCGTCGTACCTGCAGCAGACAGTGTCCACAGCGGCGCTGCCGCAGGGACTTGGTGGTGGGGGGGATCATGTCCTGCTGCTCCTCGGTCACTCCCAACGTGAACTGAAACCACACGAGAGACAAACTGGTGAGAGAAGCAACGACTGGTTTCCTGTTGTAAACGTGTTCACACATCACCGGTCTGATGAGTCTCCATCAGACCGGAGACTCACCTGAAGACCAGTGTCGTCCGACAGGATGAAGCCCGGGTCCATCAGAGAGACGGCGAAGTAGAGCAGCACCGACACCAGCACGAGCAGGACGAAGAGGACGGGCTGGACGAGCTGCCCCGTCTCCTCCTGCTTCCTCAGCTCTGCCACAGGGACACTTTCATTAGTTCAGTCATGTGACCCAGATGTGAGCACCAATCACACGTCGGTCCAGATGAACCTTTTATCTTAAAGTAAAGAATGTGCATTCATGTTTATTTTCTCAATCAGATTTGTATGTATTTGGATGTAGGGCAGAAATGTTTAATATCTGTCGATATCAATAATTATCACGATAAAAGTGTTTTACTCCAAAGTATCGACATCTGTCAGAACGCTGCAGCTGGTTCATCGATCAATATCTCATACAACTATAACTATATATACATATATACACATACATATACACAGTCTACATGTGGTGAAGTCTCACCTGTGTCGTGCAGGAAGAGAATCAACGTTACGACCCAGGTCAGAATCACATGAGCTGTTCTCACCACGAACCCGGAACCGAACACGTTTTTAAACATGGTCCTCACATGTCACTTTCGTGCACGTTCACACGCACAGTTAGCGACGAACTAACGATAAACAGTGATCACGAGCGAGCGTTAACGACGTCCTGCTGTCGCGCCCCCTAGCGGCGACCAGCGCAGCGACTCCACCGGAGACCGAAGGGGAAATAATCTGGAGACAGGAAATCCGGCTTTTGTTAAATAAATATCAAACCTGGTGTGAATCAGATTAAACTCAGATTAAACTCAGATTAAACTCAGACTCAGATTATTGTGACACGAACCGTCCGTTTGTTTTCTGTTGTCTTCTCTCTCTGCTCTGATTGGCCGGCACCGGTCACATGACAACTCAGGATACGGCGGCCGGGAGAGGCCGAGAAGCGATTTTGTATTCGGTGTAATTTATTTCCTATTTCTTTCTCTTTGTAAATATATATAACCACCGGATATATATCGAACCAAAATAAACAAAATCAATGAAACGAAATGAAACATCATTCATTTGCTTTTTAGAACACATTTTTTATTAGATGTAAAAAAAATGTTTATTTAAATTCCATTCTTAGATTTGAAATGATCACATTTATTTGTAGCTCTTAAAAAAGTGAGAACTATGAGAGATGGAGGTTTGATTTTCACATTAAGAGATGATTCATCACTGAAGATCTTTGGCCTTTGTTTCATCCAGGTTCAGAGGAGTTGCCAGTTTCTTTCCTTTCAGCATCAGATCGAGACCCTGAACAGGACGAGAGGTTCCATTAGGTTCAACTACACAAACCAGTTCAATACTGTCACAACTAGTTCGGTCTCGTCTCTATAAAGTTATTTTTCTATCAAATACTCTGAATGTTTTTATTTCCTCCATTTGAGAAATTAAGTTTTCACTCTTGTTTGTTTCCAGGTGAACTCGTGAAGACGTGGATCTGGACAAAGCTGCAGATTTGATCACTTTCTTTCACATTTATTTTTACATTTTAATCAGATTTCTCAGACATTGATTCGTGGATCTTGATGGAAGAAATCAGACACATTCAGTGGACTGATGATGATGAGTGATGATGATGAGTGATGTGGTGATGATTGATTAAAGTGTTGGTTTGAACTCACCTCTCCAAAATAAGAGACCAGCGGAGAAATCTCACACTGAGCTGGAGGAGCGTCTGCTGGTGATACACTACAGAGAAAACACACACACACACACACACACACACACACACACACACACACACTTTTAGATTACAATGATCAGTCACGTTTACCAACTGATAGAGAAACACCTCTGACCCACGACATCACTTAAACAAAGTAGATTTCATTGGATGAAAATGAATGTATTGACTTCAATGAGCAGGACGAACACAAGAGAGCACATTGAGCTCATGAGAGGAACACTGTGAACATGTCTGGGACCTGGCTGCAGGAGGAAGTGGTTTCCCGTGTTGGTCCAGCAGCGTCGCTCCAGCGGCTGCGGCCCAGCGGCAGTGCTGAGCCAGCAGAGAGTTCCTGGCCGTGGTCGGGTTGTCGGTCGCTGCACCGTCGGCATTTTTCAGAGGAGAAAACTCTTCTTCTCTTACAACCTCAAAGGCAACGAAGTTCCTTCCAGACACAGTGAATGTTTAACCGTTAACGACGTGATGACACACAGGAAGTGGTTTATAGCTGAAGATAATATTCAACAATACCTGGAGAAGGGAAAGACGTCAAAAACAAACTTCTCCATCTTTATCCCGTTGGGTTTGGTGGGTTTGACCTGATTCCCCTCCGAGTCCACGAAGGGAACCTTCTTCATCGCAACGTGTTGCTTGAGTTGACTTTCAAATTTCCTGCAAGACAAACAAGCAAAGGTTGGTTATATTCAGGGTTCATCCTCTGGGGGACATGACATTATACGTGTCATGGTTCTCGAGATAATGGTGATGAAGAGCAAACTTCCGCTGCAGTGGTGCAGCATGGGAGTTCAGATTCTTTAGGAAGCATCTGCTGGGGACCATGAATCAGGTCAGAATATTTTCCTCAGGACTTGGGTCCAGTTTAGCTGAAACCACAGAAGATAAATGAAGATGGACGACGCTCCACTTCCTTCCACTCTACAAAAATTCAGCTACGCTGTCCCGGACGTGGGCGGCGCCATCTTGTGGTGATGACGTCATTTGGAGTCTATGCAGTAGTGGTAATGGGGCGGAGCCACAGTATCGAGGTCACACCCACCTCAACTAATCGAGACTCGGTCTGAGCCCCCCCCCACTCGTGGTTTTACGTGAAGCTGTGAAAGTAACGATGAGGATTCTCACTCTGCCACTTCCTGCAGGAACGCTCTGGTGAAGAAGTGGATGCAGATGTTTCCTGCGCTGTAGACCAGCTCTCCTCCAGGTCCTCGCAGTTCGGCCGTGTCTGGTTGGATCTCGCTGTATTCCACCACCTGGGACACGCCCTGCACCCTGCAGACCACGCCCACTGGCTCTGTGGGGTACGCCTTCTCCACCACCTGACAGATAACAGAGGCATAAGACTGACCAGCAGGGGGCAGCAGAGCCTGGTTCTGTCTGTATTCAACACAACAAACTGAAACTCTGATGCAAACTGTTTCTCGTTCACTCTACCTTGGCGCCGCAGTCGGCCCCTTTGCTCACGCAGAACCCGATGAACAGGGGGTCGGCCATCTTGACCAGGATGTTGTCCACACAGTACACGTGCAGGTATTCCACCCCCCTCCTCTTCATGTCCTCCAGAACCTTATTGTCCACCAGCGCCTGGTACAGCCCGCCGTTACCATCTGACAGAGAGGAAACACCGCCATTCACTCTCATGACCCAGAACACACAAGGTCTCACGTCTGTCTGCGTCTGGTACTCACCTGGCGCCATGGCGATCTTCCCTTTCCCCTGCAGGATGACCTTTCCATCTAGGGTCACGGCTGGAATCATCCTCTGCTCGAACAGGATGACGTTTGACGGCTCCAGACCGAAGTAGTTGTTCTCCTTGAAGAACTTCTGAGTGGGAGCCAGAGTGAACTCACTGGTCATTATGTACCTGACGAGATGAGCAGATTCTTTTTTCATCTTGAAACCTCTGCACACTTAATACTCATCTCAGACAAACGTCCTCAGGGACATCGTTCAAAACGCATTTTTATAAAATGACTTTCAATTAGATGTTTAATCTCTTGGATTAACATGGATTGTCATGTGACATCACAATCAGCAGGATGAGTGACGAGGTGCAGGAGAAGATCTTCAGGCTTTTTAACTTTGCAGAATTTTAACACTCAAACTAAAAGAAAGACAAACATCCCATGTCAGCTGATATAATCTCACCACGGTACTGAGCATTTTGATCCACGCTTAACATCTGCCAGCTCCTGGATTTTGTGAATTCGCTCTGCCTGGATCTGGTACAAGGTTTTGTTGCTCGGCAGCCCGACGTTATACATCCCTTTGGGATACTGGACCCCGAGCCGGGTCCCCTGACCTCCGGCCAGGAGCAGGACCCCGACTCGATTCTGTGAGATCTGCAGCAGCCCTGAGGACAGACAGCAGCAGGGAGCGGTTTGGGAACAGTGCTGGATGCAACAGTCTATTACCACTACAGATTACTTTGTAACTCAACACTTTGTAAAGGTGTAGTGGAGTAGAAAGTACAGATAGTTGCTGGTATGTGTAGTGGAGTAAAAGTACCTGCAAATAAATCTACATAAGTAAAGAGCAGATACATGAAAAATGTACTTAAGTACAATAACTCAGTAAATGTACTCTATTACATCCCAATACTGTAAAAGTACAGTATTTGAGTACTTTCCAGCAGAGCTGACGTCACATCTCCAGCTGTGTTCCAGCTGTTCTGACTCCATGTTGTTGCTCTTCCTCTCAGATGGAACTTCTGAGCGGACCCTCACCTTCCTCCCCCCAGGCGGACAGACTCTCCCGGTCACTTTTCTTCACACTGCCGATGAGCTCCGGAGGAACCGGCTCGATGTGTCGGTCCACGCTGGCCGGAGGAGACGCAGCAGCGGCCGCAGCCCGCTCACAGTGAGCCCGCAGCCCGTCCAGGTCCAGCAGAGCCAGCTCCTGGAGGAACCGCTCCCTCTCCTCCTCATCCAGCTCCGGCCAGAACTGAAGGACGTGACGCTGCCCTGCGAGCTCCAGGCCCCGCTGCACCACCTCCAGAGAAGACATGCCGAGTCCCGGAGCCGAGCAGCTTTCACCGGGAGAGCAGACCTCTCTGTCCGGGGCGGAGCTGCAGGAAGTGAGCGCGTGTTGTGAGAGACTCGTGACCGCAGCTGAGGCTCCACACACGGATCTGATGTGGAGGATTTACCCGGAAATCCTGGAGCAGCTGCAGGTTGGAACAGGAGGCCGAGTATCAGACTGTTCACCCCGGGGACCAGACGTCCAGAGCCCGCAGAGCAACGTCAGAGCGTCCCGGTAAAAACTCAACTCAGTCTGAGAATCCAAAGTTCACATGTGGAAAAGTACAGTTAAAGTGACATGTATACAGAGCAGCAGCGCCCCCTGCAGACACACCTGCTCATTACAAGTCTCAGTGTCTTAGTTGTATTTCATATTAATCTAGATTCAACATGTTCTACTTTATTTTACAGTTTCAGTTCAATTTCAAATTGAACCTGCATTGATTAGCACCAACCTAGTTTGATTGTAAGTGTGGATATATATATTTATATATATATATATATATATATATACATATATATATTTATAGATATATATGTATATAGTGTGTATATATTGGTACATGTAAGCAGGAGGACATTTGTTCATTTTTTTAAGCCAAATGTCTCAGATACAAACATGTTGCTCATTCGGAGTCAGAGTCATCACATCATAAACTTTATTATATATAAAACTATAAATAAGAACAAGGACTGATTCTCCACTAGTAATACAGAGGTTCAACACCAGATGGCGCCCTGGCTCCTCCTCCACACGCCTGACACGCTGAGATCTCGCGAGGTTCCACGGGACTTGAGTCTCAGCTGGTTCCCGGTGCGTCGCTTCTTGTGTCTGCCGGTTAACGGCTCTGATCCCCGGCCTCCCCGGCTCCCCCGCCCCGCTGTGTGAGCCAGCAGCCCTGTGACCGGTACAGTGTGATACCGGAGCCCGGTCTGACCTCCGCCGTGTGCAGGTAGTTTAACGGGAGGATTCCTCGGTTCACCGGCGTCTCTCTAACGTTCACTTCCCGCTGATGACGCGGATGTGTCACGTGGATTCATAACGGAGGATTCCCGGTGTGGGGGGTGAGCGGATCCCGGTGTGATCCGCTGAGAGGAGGCGGGATTGTGAGGCAGTGAACCGGCGGCGGGTCCGATGGAGGGACACGTGTCGTGCCCGGTGCTGTGACGGTGTGTCCGGTATGTGACGGAGCCGGTGGCCGGTGAAGCTGCGGCTCAGGATGCAGCAGCAGCCTCCTCTGCTCGGGGACGTTTTCTGTCAGTGCCGCTCCGCAGACCCGGAGGACTCCTCCTCGGTTCCCCCCTCGAAGCCTCCCGGCAGCCGGCAGCCCGCCGACCCGGGGCCGGCCTGTGACATCTGCGGGGGACCGGAGCAGGAGCACCGGATGAAGGTTCTGTTCCAGGTCCTGGATGTGAACCGGGACGGAGGAATCTGTCTGAGCGACCTGACGATCGGGCTGAAGAAGTTAGGAGTTCACCGGACTGAGCTCGAGCTCAAGGTGAGTTCCACATGTGAGGGACATGTGGGGGGGGGTAGGGGGTTAGCATGTGTTAAACATGTGTTAAACATGTTTAACACATGTTTAACACATGTTTAACACATGTTTTAAACTTGTTACACATGTGTAATAAGTTTAAAACATGTGATGTGGAGAAAGTATCTCTGTATGAAAGGAAAAGATCAAATCATTTTTCACATCCTGTAAATCTTTATTTAAAGAGACACTTAATTAAATGAAGAAACACATTGTTGTTTAAATAAATCTTTATTAACACATTTCTAAAAACTTGACCGTTTGTGACGTCTCTACGTGATAATATTTATATATTTATATAAAAGTTAACAGCCTCTAATCAAAGATGGAGGCCCCCCCCCACACACACACACACACACACGGTTGTTGTCTGGACTTCTGGAGGTGAGAAGCCTCATTAAGACATTTCTGTCAGTGTGTGTTGCCACTGGAGTCGTCACTCACAGCCGGACGAGATAACTTGGCTCTAGTAAACTAATTGGAAGAAGAAGAAGAAGAAGAAGCAGAAGAAGAAGCAGAAGAAGAAGAAGAAGAAGAAGCAGAAGAAGAAGCAGCTGATATAAACCTGCAGCCTCTGACCTGACAGTGTTTGTTCACATCCCCACTGGTGTTAGTGGGTTTTCTGACCAGTGTAACAGGAGCTTTATTTAGAGAGAAGTGAACAGATGCTGAACTTAAATTAGAAGTTTGTCTGTTTCTGTTCCGTCAATGTTTTCTGCACGAAGCTCACGAGTTGGTGAAGATTGTACGAAGAGCTTTGCTGCCTCACACTAGTTTTCCAGCCGGAGGAAGTCGGGACATGGAGAGAATTAAAATGTGATGGTCGTCAGGGCGATGGACTCCCTGCTGGATTCTGACTAAGAGGGAGGGGGGGAGGGAGGAAGCATCACTCAGCAGATTTTCTCCAGTGAGGGAGGTGTGACAGAGGGAACCCCTCCACCTCTCCCTCGCTCCTCCTCCTCCACCTCCTCCTCCTCCTCCCTGAGGGCATAATTTAATTTCCACGCGGCTGCTCTGCCCTGGATTGGCTGAGGGGCTGGTCCCGTGCCGGTGCCGGCTGCAGTGATTGGTCGAGCTCAGCTGCAGTGAGGATGCAGGTTTCTCTGAAGAAAAGAATCTGCTGCTGCATCACTTCATCCTCATGAGGTCTTTACTGTGTGAGATTGGAGGTGGATTCACAGAACTGGTCGTGGGTTAACCCGGATCACTCCCTGCTGCGTGGGAGCTCGTGGTGCTGAGCTCGGTCTTCTGTCATCTCGGGGATTTCAAACGATCCAGTGAGAAGATGCTGAGCTGAGCCCTCTGCACGTCTGCTCGTAGTTCATCTCTCTGTGTGACGTCACGGTGTTTGAGTAAAGAGCCGCAGCCCGAGGACCCGAGGATGCTGCAGAACATGCTGCGCTCCCTGAGTCAGAGACTTTGTGGCAGCGCAGAGTGTAAACCTGCCGACTCACAGCTGCCAGCAGAGAAACCAGCTCCAGAGAACTGCAGGGAGGTGGAGGCTTCTCTCCAGGGGACGACTGCACACTCGTCTGACAGGAAAGAAACCAGCAGTGGTACAGTCACTGCGAAGAAGCCCTCAGTGTTGATCCTGGTGGAGCCACCTGCAGAACAGGTATGGTGAAGGGAGGCTGTCCCTGCTTCAGACTGAGCTCCTCACTTCTCTGGGTCTCCTCTGGAGGATCAGACTCAGTGTGAGCTCCTGTATAAAGTCTAGATCCAGGAGCAGTGTGAACACAGCAGAGGATCCTCCACTGACTCACTGTGAGGGGGGGGGAGCTTCAGGTCATGTCTGAAAACAGCTTGACAGTAGAAAGTCGTCTCAGGCTTCCCCCACACGAGCACATTTTAGATTGAGCTACAGAAACATGTGGAGTTAACTGCTAAATGATCATAATTCACTAAATGAACATCAGCTGTTTGAAGAAGACTTGAAACTAGAGACTGAGACATAAACTCCTGAATGTTTCCTGACGTTATAAAGTGAGAAGTAGAGTCACTTTCTATAGACTTCTATAGAAACTACCAGAGGAGTCGCCCCCTGCTGGTCACTACACAGAACACAGGTTTCAGACAATGGCTTCACCTTCCAGAGCCCGAGTCTTTGCTGACGACTCAGTCTTGTTGATCTGTGTTCAGCCACATTTCTTCACTTCAGCTGTTGAGCAGCTTCACTGCAGCTGTTTGCCCGGTGCCCTTGAGCAAAGGAGCACTTTTATTCATCAGCGTGATGGCACAGAGGTTAATGGCTGCTCATGTTGTCCAGTAAGGTTGTGGCTGCGTTGATTAAAGACTGGATGATGCTGTGGTTTGAAGAGGATCAGCTGTTGGACTCAGATATGATGGAGTCTGGCTTCGTGCTGAAGGGAGTCACCTCTGTGAGCTGCACATGTTCCACGTGTCGCTCTGTTCATTATCTTGAAAGTAGAAAGAGTCAGAACATGAGTTTGAATAATGATCCTTTGACTCTTCTCCACGTTTGTTTTTCAACCCACTGGGATGAAGCAGAAACCAGTGGTTAGTGGTGATCTGACCTGGAGAAGCAGCTTCAGTGTGAAACCATGATGGTGCCGTGTGTGAACTGCTTCAGTTTATTGAATAAGTTCCACTAACAGGTCAAAGTCCCCCCCCCCCCACTTGCTCCTGGTGACTCAGTGTTAATCTTTACGGTCTCTTATCTTCTGTTGTAACTTTATCTACCGACTTTGAAAAGATCTAAAGTTTCATTTTAAACAGACAGTTTCATTTAGAGTGAGAGAATAATTCATGGGTCAACAGACGTGTTTAGAGAAGTGAACGAGGCCTGAGCTCGAGTGTGACATCACATCCTGTCTCTCACTCGGCTCGGTGCTGCAGTGCAGTGCTGCACATGAGGATTTCTGACTCCTCAGCTCAGTCAGTTGTTCCTCCTCGTCAGTGGAGCAGATCCTTCAGCGGGTTCCTCCTCTCACCTCTATCTCTAAGTGTGTGTGTTCATGTTCCAGATAACCCCCGGCTGGGTGGACAGCTGATATGAGCAGAGCGCTCTGGATGGTCTGATAACCTGAGAGGCTGTTGAGTGTCTGAGCTGCAGGTTGAGTCAACAGTGCACAGATGGAGGCTCTGCCCTCTGCTGCTGTTTGTCCCACTGCAGCAAACAGACTGGTTCTAATAACCGTTATTCCCTCGGCCAAGGAAGACGTGTTTTCATGTGGCTGGAGGAGGAGCTGGAGCGGTGTCTAACTGTTAGTTAGCAGGAATACACACAAACTACTGGACTGGTTACCATGAAACTTGCTGGGAGACTGTGGCTTCAATTTAATATCGATCCAGGGATTTTCATTTTCTAGATCATTGTGAGATGGAAGGTTTTTCTTTTTTTACATGTTCGTTGGTTTCAGAGAATAATTCATGGATCTCGATGAAATAAACCGACGTGTTTTGAGGACTGATATTCTTCTTATACAAGTAATAAGATTGAATATGATTTACTGAATATACAGTTAATGTTCTTGTTCATGTTTCTATTTCCTCATGTCTGTTCTCTTCTGTCTTTACAGAAAATAGTGAAAGCCGGAGACAAAGACCTGGACGGACAGTTGGACTTTGGGGAGTTTGTCCATTATCTCAGAGACCATGAGAAGAAACTCCGGCTCGTCTTTAAGAGTCTGGACAAGAAGAACGATGGTAAGGAATCTCGTGAAGAGTTAGACGCTGGGATCAAACTCCTACAGTTCTCTTCTATCCAAGAGGAACTCACTGTGATGTTTGTTAGACTGGAAGACAAAACAGAGACTAAACTGTCCTATTCAGTGAATTATTAAATTACATACTTTTGTGTTTAGGTCACATCGACTCACAGGAGATAATGCAGTCTCTGCGAGACCTGGGCGTGAACATCTCTGAGGAACAGGCGGAGAAGATTCTCAGGAGGTGAGAGTGATGCTGTTCTCTGAAACACCAGTGTCCTCGTCCTGTTTGTTCACACCTGGTGTCTCAGCTGATCCGATCACACGTGTACGGCTCTGAGTTCAGTCCAGCTTCACGTCCGTCACGTGTTAGAAACCTCATCAGCACGTCCCCTCGCTCACTGGGAAGCTTCAGGACATTGTCCTGCTGTGTCCTCACATGGACTCACTCACGTTTATTGCTCGTCTCTCCTCATCATCCTCCAGGTTTCCAGTTGACTCATGTTGTGTCTCATTGTGAAGTGTTGTGTCTTGTTCTTCTAACTGTGTGTGTGTCTCCTTCTCTCTGGCTGGTCTCAGAATAAGGAGGGGTCATGTCTGGGCCCCTATCTTGTAGTAAGTAGTGGTTTCTATCGTCTGCTTGCTCAGCCAAAGCTGCACCAGTCACCACTGCATCGGCTCATCCAGACAACAGCTCTTTGATTTCAAGGGGAAAATACATTAAATGTCACAAAACACAGTTACTGAGACGTAAGCGTGCATGAGAGCAGACGGTTTGTTTCTGTTGAAAACCTTCCTAACGCTCTGTAATCTCAATCCACAGTATGGATAAGAATGGAACGATGACGATCGACTGGAACGAGTGGCGAGATTATCACCTCCTGCATCCAGCAGGCAACATCCCTGAGATCATCCTCTACTGGAAACACTCCACGGTACAAACTGCTCGTCCTCACTTTTAGTTCTGCTGGAAAATATACAAACATTATTTAGTCATTTCAAAGTCAAAATGTCAAGTCGCTGTAGTTACAGCTGAGCCCCAGTGACACAATTCACAGTGTCACCTGACACGAGTCCTCCGTTTCCTCCACAGATCTTTGACGTAGGTGAGAGTTTAACGATTCCCGATGAATTCACGGCAGAAGAGAAGAAAACGGGAATGTGGTGGCGACACCTAGTGGCTGGAGGAGGAGCTGGAGCGGTGTCTCGAACCTGCACAGCTCCACTGGACAGGCTGAAAGTTCTCATGCAGGTAACCAACGACCACCGACCACCGGGGACGAGGGTTGTTGACGCTCAGATGGAGAAACTTAACAGGCGTGTGCGTGTGTGTGTGTGTGTGTGTGTCTGTGTGTGTCTGTGTGTGTGTGTGTGTGTGTGTGTCACCCAGGTTCACGCCTCCAAGAGCAACAGCATGCACATCTCTGGGGGCTTCACCCACATGATCCGTGAGGGCGGCGTTCGGTCCCTGTGGAGAGGCAACGGCATCAATGTCATCAAGATCGGCCCCGAGTCTGCAATCAAGTTCATGGCCTATGAGCATGTTCGTGCTACAGCTCCGTCTGAAATGATCTCTTTAATTCTGTCACATTTTAACTATGAATAAAATATGTTGTCTGTCAGATTAAACGATTAATCGGAAGTAACCAGGAGACGTTGGGCATCGCAGAGCGCCTGGTGGCGGGCTCTCTGGCCGGAGTGATCGCTCAGAGCAGCATCTACCCCATGGAGGTGAGAGCGTGTTTCTGTTGATGGAATCCATTCCCTTGTTTCAAAAGGTTTTTTTTATTGTGAAATATTTGCTGGAGCGGAAGCTGCTCGGCTTCATTGTGTAGTCCTGGTATTTATCTGAGTACAAGGGACTTCTGTCATACAAGGCAATAATCATATTTGTGGCCATATTCAAATCAAAGCCTATATGTAAAACATTGTGCTGCTGTAGCAGCTCCTCTGCAGAACATGATGTGGAACTGAGAAGCTACATATTGTCCATTGTAAATATGAATAGATATTAATTTGAATATTGGGCATTGAATAGAAAAAGTTGCACAACTGCCTTTCTTTGTGTATATTTATTTCTTGTACATTCAGCCTTTAACAGAAATTGCAAAAAATAATAAGTATGACCCTCCTAAGTGGGTTTGTTGGAAGATGTCAGGGTTTTAGATCTCAGCTTACGTTTGGTATTAAAAAGTGATCTTGGGCTCGAGAAGGTTGGTGACCACTGGTGTAGAGTAACCATCACCGGTCAGAAGGTCTGACATGACTTCCTGTCCTCTCAGGTCCTGAAGACCCGCTTGGCGCTGAGGAGGACGGGTCAGTTCTCCGGCATCTTGGATTGTGCCAAACACATCTTCCAGAGGGAGGGGGGGGCGGCTTTCTACAAGGGCTACGTCCCCAACATGCTGGGCATCATCCCCTACGCTGGGATCGACCTGGCTGTCTACGAGGTGTGAGTCTGTGTGTGTGTCTGTGTGTGTCTCTGTGTGTCTGTGTCTGTGTGTCTGTGTGTCTGTGTGTGTCTGTGTGTGTGTGTGTCTGTGTGTGTCTGTGTGTGTCTGTGTCTGTGTGTCTCTGTGTGTGTCTGTCTCTGTGTGTCTGTGTGTGTCTCTGTGTGTCTGTGTGTGTGTGTGTGTGTCTCTGTGTGTCTGTGTGTGTGTGTGTGTGTCTGTATCTGTGTGTGTCTCTGTGTGTGTGTGTCTGTGTCTGTGTGAGTCTGTGTGTGTCTGTGTGTGTCTGTGTGTCTGTGTGTGTGTCTGTCTCTGTGTGTCTCTGGTGTCTGTGTGTGTGTGTGTGTGTGTGTCTGTGTGTGTCTGTGTGTGTCTGTGTGTGTCTGTGTGTGTGTCTGTCTGTGTCTGTGTGTCTCTGTGTTGAGAGGTTAGCTCAGTCTGACTCGTTTCTTCTCGTCTTTAAGACTCTGAAGAACTCGTGGCTCCAGCGTTACGCCACTGACAGCGCTGATCCCGGCGTGTTTGTGCTTCTGGCCTGCGGCACCACCTCCAGCACGTGTGGTCAGCTGGCCAGTTACCCGCTCGCCCTGGTCAGGACGCGCATGCAGGCACAAGGTCAGTCACCGCAGCAGCAGCTCCGACTGATATGTATATGTGATGTGATATGTTATTACGCACTAGGTCTTAAATATGGTTTAGACCCAACATTCATTTGATAATTTGATCATTTATTCCTCAGCTACTCTGGAAGGAGGCCCTCAGATGAGCATGACGGGCCTGTTCAGACACATCGTCAGGACCGAGGGCGCCACGGGACTCTACCGAGGTCTGGCGCCCAACTTCATGAAGGTCATTCCGTCTGTTAGCATCAGCTACGTGGTGTACGAGCATCTGAAGATCACTCTGGGGGTCCAGTCAAGGTGAGGAGGAGGCACAACGAAGAGTCAAGAGGCTGCTTTTCTTTTGTCCTGGAGTTTCACTACGTTTGGATCTAAGAAGCAAGCAGCAGAAATTCTACACATTTACATCAAATAATGGACTTCCAGGGTTTGAAGGATGAACGTGAGGTGATGAGAACTTTGAGAGTTTGTCCTTTGCTGTTATTTGAAACTTTCTTTCAGCGACTCAGAAGTGCTCCTGCTTTGTTTTAGCAAAACTGAAGTTTACATTGACTTCAGTGTTTCCTGGTGGAGCAGCAGCGTGTTGTCTCAGCCGCTGAGGGAGCTGCTGCTGCTGCTGCTCTGTGTAAACTCTTAACTCTTAAAGGGCTTTGTTAACGTTCAGTTTATCACCAATCCTTCCCCACTGCTGGAGGACTGATCCTGATCCGCACCGTGAGCACGCTCCTCTGGTTGGGTCAGGTTGGATCCAACACAAAACCCTACTAGAGCTTTTTCATGTCTACGAACTTAACTGTGGACAAACAACACTTTACATTACATTTATTCTTACTTCCATTGTCTCCCGCACTTAGATGCATTGAGCCTCTTCATGCAAGAGGCTCCCAATATTGTGAGAGAAAAGAATCAAAATATTATGAGAAAAGTCGATAATTTAAGAGAATAAAGTCTTAATTTTACAAGATTAAAGTAATAATAGTGGAGGTGGAAGTGTTGGACTGTGACGAGTTTCAGGAGAAACAAAGAGAAGTTCCATCCAGATGGAGAGAAAGTTCCCTCGGTTAGAAAAAATCTTTCTTTTATTTATTCTTGTAATATCTTTTTAGAATTAAGGAAATAATGTCAACAAACATACGAATCACGTTTCCTCTCACATCGTTAATAATAAATAAACGTTCAGAATCATTATTTCATGACGTCAGGACGAAACTTCCGCATCATTAACTTTATATTAACCTCGAGAATCGGCACCGATGTCTTTACGTTGTTTGTCCGATACTTGGTTGTGAACAGTCTGAGGCTCGGAGCCGTCAGACGTCGTGCACTTTGAGGATCTTTGAGGATCTTTGAGGATCTTTGAGGATCTTTGAGGTCATCGGAGTGATTCACATTTAAAGAGGCGATGACACTAAACAGGAAGTGGAAACTACAGGAGAAAGTGAGCTCATCACAGGAGAATCACCTGAAGAGTCCTGTTGACTTGTTGATCCTGATTTTACAGATAATTGTGTTGAATAATGATCTGCAGCAGGAAAACATCAAAAAGAATCTTATCCCAAAAAGCAGGACGTTTTGCCATCATCAGTTAGAATAAGACAAAAACATGAACATTAAGAAAACCTGACTTATGTTTTAAGTATAATAATGTAACACTAGGGAGAAGCGTTCTCCTCCATTCCACCTCCTGCAGATATCATGTACTCAACATGTTCATTTCATTCATATGAACCATCAGCTCATAGAAGTATCATTGTTTTGGTCACAGGAGAAACTTTTCTGTCACTAAAGATTTGTCTGATGCTGTTGAAAAGTGGATCCTTGAATGTTTCAGCGTCTTGTTGGATGAAGACGTCTCCAGGTCAAAGCTCCTTTCAGTCACATGATGGGACGTCCAATCAGAGGCTCAGTTTCCCATGGTGCCTTGGGTCCAAACACGATGAGGTGTTCAGAGTCGGTGGGACATGGAATGCACTTTATGGTTCTCTGCTTTAATTCCTCTTAGTTTTTATTTATTACTGTATTTATTTATTTATTCTTTCACAAGGATTAATGACTGAGTCTGTGATCTATTGGTTGTACTGACTCATTTCCTTTTACTACGTGGATTATTTTATTCAAGTGTCACCTGTGGTCAAGTCAAAGTCTGGAACATGGAGCCCAAAGGAGTTTCAGTATTCAACTTAGAAAAGAATTAAAAAATATTATCCTTAAAAAAAACAATAATTTGTTAAGAATTATTAAAGATTTACTTTTATGATTTGATTATAAATGGTTTCATTACATTTTCCAATAAGGTTTTTATTTAAGTACAGGTCGTACTTCTGACAGTTTATGGTTAAACTGTAAAATATAAAACCTAAACTACATTTATCTGTCACAAGGGTTTGAAAACATCAAAGGAATCTGACACATATTTTTAAATACACACACATATATATTTGAAATTATATTTTATAATTTGAAATGAAATTGACTGATGATTGAATGTAAATCCTTTTCTTTACCCAGCTGGTATTGTATCGTTGATCTACTCATTAGGTTGTCATGGAACACTTTGGGTCTCAGACAGACTCGGATGTTCCTGAAGATAGAAGATCTTCATGTGAACATGAGGAACAACTTCCTCGGGGGTGAAAGATTCATCTGAACAGAACATCTTTGTACTGAAACGTGTTTCTGTTGTGGAAATAAAATGATGGATGATAGAATGTTCTCCTGCTCGTGGACCTGCTGCATGTCGTCTTCCCAGCGTCTTCCCTCCAGCTTCCTGTGGAACTCTGGTTCTGGTTCTCTGGTTCTGGTTCTGGTTCTCTGCAGCAGCTGCAGACCACAGGACGACTCAGACATTTGCTCAGTGGACTGTTGCTCTCCAGGTTTGGATGTCTCAGTCCGTCCTCTTCGCTCCTCTGGCGTCCTGACCCTTCTCTGACCCTTCGCTCTGATCTCCTCTTTATTACAAATTAGTGATAATATTTCATCCTGTGGCTGCGTGTATATGTTTAATACTTTCCTCTTCTCATGTCTGGAACGTGGCCTCAGTGTTTGTCGTAGTGACTCTTCCAGACAACACTGAAGGCTGCTGTGTATATTAGTAAAT
>NC_061500.1:634648-732148 GCF_022539355.2 Hippoglossus stenolepis | reverse complement strand
TTTTTACACCGTGTCATTAACTGAGTTTATGTTTAACTTATAGGATGTTTTTGAATCCATGAAGATTTAACTCTTAGTTTCTCATGTGATGTTTCCTCTGACTGAGGAATAATAATCGTCACTCGTGTTCTTCACTTTGCAACATCAACCGGGCTGCAGTGCCTCAGGCTGCATCCCTCAGGGACAACCAGCAGAGGGCAGCACGTGTTAACAGTTTGATCTGTGGCAGCGTCGACGAATCATCTTTAGATTTAGAAAATAAAAGCACACTTTGTATCTTTTATTTCTTAACTAAGTAAAGTTTCACAGTAAAAATCCAGAAAATCTCAACTAGCTTCCCTCAGAGAGACGACACAACCTGTGACCTAATGAACTGAGTGTCTGCTTCGTCTGTCCCAATCACTTGGTCCTGTCTCTTTAAGACCCCTGCCTGATTAAGCTCTGCTCTGATTGGTCAGCCCGAACACTCTCTTGCGATTGGTCAACAGCTTCCAGCGCGTGTACGAAATGTCTGCGTTCGCTGTTTGTTTACCTGGATTTGAGAATTGAAAACTGTGTCGGGGTCTTTTATCTTCTTCTGACTGATCAGCTGTTTCAGGAGCTTCACAGATTCTGGACTTTTTAACTTTGCAGATCTTTTAAATTCACAAAACCTTTTCCACTTGTCAAGTCTGACTCAATCAGTGATTCAGGGTTTCAGTGGAAACTGGGAAACGTGGCGTGCGGGTGAACGCTCGTCAGCTTCTGATGCATCTGTGACGTCCACTGACGGGAAAGGAGTCGATCACCTTTTCATTTCACAGATTTACAGTGTTAACTTCATGTTGGTGTAAAAGACCAAACACTGAAAAACATGTCTCCTGTAACTCACAACAACAAACTTCTTATTTAAATCCATTAAACAGTTATTAAATATCGTTATTATCATCATCAACAGTCAAAGTTTTGTTTTTATAGTTTTTATATTTCTTTGTGGGCCCTGCTCCTTGTCGTCGTTTCTTTCACTGCTCAAACTTTGTGGACGGTCCCTAACTGTGATGCGTTCAGGGACCGGCTCAGAGGCTCGGACACTGCGCTGCTGAAACTCCTAACCTGAGTGTCCAGGGGAAAGTGGGTGAAGATGCACCGAGGCTGAGCTGCGGTGAAGACCCGGGACTCCGCTCCTCTGTGGCGGGACTCAGCTGCACGGTTCTCCCGGTCAGAGGAGGCCAGCGACCGGACGTCCGGACGAAGTTTACGTGTAAGAACGAAGGTTTGTGAGAGTTACGTTGTTTGCGTGGCAGCAGCTGTTTGCGTAGAGAGAAGTGACGTCAGAGAGAAGAAACCGGAGAGGTTTAAATTAAAAAGTGTTTAAAATGAAGTGTTTGTATAAAGTTCGAGGGAACAGGAAAGTTTGTACGTTTTATTCTTATCAGATTTTCTCCTGCAGGTTTCACCTCTGACATGATGAGTTCACTGCCGCAGCTCAGCTCCAGGACGTTTCTGGTGAAGAAGAAGAAGTTTAAGTTCCAGGTGCACTTCTCTCTGGATCAGCTGACTGCGGTGCCCTTTGTCAACGGACTGCTCTTCTGTAAGATTCGACTCATCGATGGAGGAGACTTCTCCGTCCTGTCATCCAGGTGTGTTCGTCTTACCTGCACGACCTGAACACAACACCTGAGCTTCACCTGGTCAACAGGAATCTTTTCCTCAGGATCAGGATTCACCTGTTGGTTCTGTACTGGTGTCACACTGGTGTTAAACTGGTGTCACACTGGTGTCACACTGGTGTCACACTGGAGTTAAACTGGTGTCACACTGGTGTTAAACTGGTATGAAGCTGGTGTGAAGCTGGAGTTAAACTGGTGTCACACTGGTGTTAAACTGGTATGAAGCTGGTGTGAAGCTGGAGTTAAACTGGTGTCACACTGGAGTTAAACTGGTATGAAGCTGGTGTGAAACTGGTGTGAAGCTGGAGTTAAAGTGGTGTGACACTTGTCTGAACGTGCACGTCTTGCAGTTGAATCTCTGTGTTGTTTCACTCTCATGTCTCCAGGGAAAGTGTCTCCGACTCAGCCGCCCTTCGGGAGTATGTAAAAGTAATTAACTCTGCTGCCAGGATTCAAACTGGCAACCCCCCACTCTCAGAGAGCGTCCAGAGCAGCTGATGAACTCAGGAGAAACTTTCTGTGTGTTGACGTCTCAACACGCGACCGACGCAACGTGAAAAACCACAAGAGAACAAATATCTCAGGATGAAGACGTCCAGTGAGGTTTTGTGTGATAATGTGATATAAACAGAAACACGTGATCTCCACAGCAGAATGAATATGTTACCTCCTGCCTGTGGCTCCGCCCCTCACCTGAGCCTCACCTGAGCCTCACCTGAACCCTGCAGAACCTCCTGCTGCCTCCATCATGTGTGAAAAACTAACTATGGACATCCTCCAAAGTTCATGTCTGAAAACAGGATACATATTGAGGCGTGTTCGAGTCTGTGCAGCCGTGATGGTGGAGTCCTGATTATACAAGTGCTCAACCAATCAGGAGCCAGTCTCAGCTGTCAGTCATGAGGTATCAGCACGTTGATGTCTTAGTTTTAGTTCCAGGGTCGAACTTCCTGCAGGAGTTGAACCTGAGAGTTTCCGTCACTGTTACAAACCTCCGCTGCCTCCGGCTCCAATCACAAACATCCTGAGACACCAAAGTCAAACCTGAACCATCACTGATGTTCACATAATGAGGAACAAAGGTCAACGTGTCACACTCTTGTCTTGTGATGTCACCGGCAGGAAGCGGAATTCAGCTCCTGTTATTGGCTCTTATTGTTTATGTTCAAACAGGCTCCTCCTACTCTGCTGATCATTATTGTTGTAGAGACATGATGTGTTTTCTTTCCTCTGGTGTGATCCTCAGTTTATCTGGAACAGCAGCTGCTGCATCTGCAATCCACTGTGTCACTGTCTCTTTAACAAGGCGGGGTTTATATACACGTCGCTGCTCATTGGACAACACCTCTGACACACCCACCGAACCAGAGGAAACAAACACGTTTAGAGGAAACATTTCGTTAACAACAAAGTGTACGAGAGATTTGAACGTGACCCAGGTGAAGAGAGAGCAGATGTTTCCTGTTGACCAATCACAACATAGTGAACCAGCCGACCAATCAGAGCAGGTCTTTATCAGGAGGAGGGTCTTAAAGAGACAGGATGTAAAACAGTTTGAGACAGAGGCTGAAGAGAGGAGCTGCAGCGATGGACAGTCTGAAGAAAGAGGTTCTGAGCATTGGAGCATGAAAACATTATTATTATTGTTGTCGGCTCAGCTCTGAGTCTTGATTGACAGTTGTTGGAGGTTTTGGTTCTGAGGGGGTGAAGCTAAAAGGCGTGTTCCGGTCACCGAGTCGGTCTCTGACCCTTTGTGGACGCTCCCTTGGAGGAAGAATGTGTTTCTTGTGTGTACCTGTGGCACAATGGTGTGTTTGTGGAGCAGGTGGGTTGGGCTGGGAGAGAAGAAGTGGCAGAACCTGTCGGGCCGTTTCCTCAGGCCGCTGCCGCCTCCGGGTTTGTTTTCACATCTGCAAACGTCAGGTCGCCCTCGAGATAAGAAACATTCCTCCGATAGCGTTAATGTGCGACTTATCGCTGCGTGAAAACAAAGTCAAGTCCCGAAAGTCCTTTTCTGTCTCACTACTTTAAATCTGCAGAGAAGAAGAAGAGTTAAGAGCCGACGCAGCAGATTCATGATCTTTAAGAACATCGGAGATTTGAACAGAGACGTGAAGGAGTTCGGGTTTAAATTTAAACAGTCAAATCTGCACTCGTTTATTTTTAATAAGCTTTTATTGGTTGAAAACCTTTTTTCTTAATCAGCCGTCAAAGTTTTTCTTCTTTCCTCTGTCGTCATTTCTTTTCTCACCGGTTTGAATCGGGCGGGGCTTGGCTGTTAAACTGCGATGTCACTCATCTCGGTGCACCAATCAGTGTTAAGAACCATTAATATGGGAGGTCAAAGGTCAGCATGTGTTTTTTACCTTGTGAACATGGATTCTCAAGAACGCCTCAAGAGATTTCTTTCAAATTTGGTTCAAACGTTCACTTAGACTCATGGATGAACTGATTAGAATTTGGTGGTCAAAGGTCACTGTGACATCATGAACATCATATCTCAACGTCAGTCTTTAGATTCAGATTTTGACCAGTTAAATTGCTTGACATACAATATATGATACATGATGAGTCTGGACAAACATGGATGTAAACTGCAAATGAACTAGTGAAGTGAGACGAACCACTTGGACGAGATGATTCTAGTTTGTTCAATGTTTTCTAGATTTTTTCCTAATTGTCCAAACATTAGAAACGAAATGGTTCTGATGTTCACAGGCTGTGAGATTCTCCTGCTGTCGAGGGACGTTCTGTTCCCAGAGATCTGCTGATGTTTCCTCTGACAGGAGCTGAACAGATAATGTCTGAGTTTTTCAACATCAGCCAAGTCACGACAGGCCCGACACTCTGATGACCTGCGTGAGAAAACCCCCCCGACTGCTCTCTGCAGGAAACGTTCACCTTTGCTCCTCTTCATTAGTTTCATGTGAAAAGTCTGTTTGTGGACCGAAGGAGGATCGAACCCACGTCACGTCCACGTTCCTCACACGAAGTTTCCCTCTCTCTCTGTTTTCTGGTGCTGAAGCCGGAGCTCTCCGTCGCTCCTCAGCTTCAGGCCACCTCACACTCCTGGAACTCAGTGTGTAGTTGTGTGGTTGTTGGATTTGTTTGAACCTGCAGGCCTCCTCCTCCTCCTCCTCCTCCTCCTCCTCTGACACCACGTGTTAGTTACTCATCAGTGACATCATTCAGTGTGTTAACATTTTCTAGTGCTTGTTTCTTCATTCTCCTTCATTTCACTTAGAGATTTTCATGTTTGTTTGAGGTTTTATCGTATTTAGAGAAGATGAATCAACTGTATACGTCACTCAGTAAATCCACCTGGAGCTTCTCCTGGAGTTTCACTCTGCTGCATCGGCTGGTTCATGTAAAGCTGCTGATCTCTGTCATCAGATACAAATAATCTGGATCCAGATCTTCAGCCGCTGTGTTTTCAGTGTGCAGCGTCGATGGGAAACCCCTGAGCTGACGGCCCGGGCCCATGTGTCACATCCCAGGATGAGATCATCTGGACCCTCGGCTGCGAGAGGGCAGGGACCACAGAGTGTATATATGTTCCAATCTCACTGTAAACAATCACATTTAAATGAGATATTTGCTCAGAACAAATGTGAGATCGGTAGTTTTTTCTCAGAATAATTCATGAACCTCGATGAAAAGAATCAGACGTGTTTATGGGTCTGATGTTGATGAGTGTGTGTGAGGAGGTGATTGATTCTACGGTCGTGTTGGAGGAGGAATGAGTCATGTGCTACTTTCATATGTTTAAGCTGCAGGACAAAGATTTAAACTGTGTGTGTGTGTGTGCGTGTGTGTGTGTGTGTGTGTGTGCGTGCACAGGGAGGAGGTGCAGCAGAACTGTGTTCGATGGAGAAAGAAGTTCTCGTTTGTGTGTAAGATGAGCGCCAACCCCATCACCGGAGTGTTGGACCCCTGCGTCTGCAGAGTCTCTGTACGCAAGGTAAACTCCAACTCCCAGCAGCCCCCTCTCCTGGCCGGTCTGGGTCCTGCAGCTCTGACAGCTTTACTCTGTTTTCCAGGAGCTGAAAGGAGGAAAGGCCTTTTCGAAGGTGAGTCAGCAGCTTCTCACACAGACCACGTGAAACTTTAACCCTGATCAAGTTTAGAACATCGGGCTGAACGACGAGTTTACTGAGTCAGAGAAGGTGAAAGACGAGTAAACACCGACCACGTCGTCATCACAGGGATTTGTAATGGAGGCACAGTCACTGTGTGTGTGTGTGTGAGTCATAGACCTCCTCCATGTTAGCAGATGGGACATGGACCAAACTAAACAATCAAAGTAGACGTTAAATAAATGTTTGTAAAGATGTTTCTGTCATTTCAGCTCGTTCTTATCTCTCTGATGTTTGTTCAAGTTTCTGATCAGTTTGGTTTGAATCAGTTATTTAATGATATAAAAACATGAGACGTGATGATTGACAGCTGACACTGACTCCTGATTGGTCTTGTTTTCTGTCTCGTGTGCGTTTGTTTGTCTCCAGCTCGGTTTCGCTGATCTCAACATGGCAGAATTCGCTGGATCAGGCTCCACAGTCCGCTGCTGCATCCTGGAGGGTTACGACACCAAACACACCCGACAGGACAACTCCATCCTCAAGGTACACACACACACACACACACACACACACACACACACACACACACACACAGATCGGCACTGAGGTTAGTAACACATCTGTGTTTTATCCTTAGGTAACAATCGGGATGAGTCTTCTGTCCGGGGATCCCTGCTTTAAAACGTGAGTCTGACACTGATGCTACGTTCACGCTGAACCAATCAGAAGAGAAAGTCTGCATCATCGTTTTCAAACTAAAACGAGACCAGTTTACACAAGTCTCTGATTTGGAAGCTGGAAAACACCGGAGGAGTGTGGACGCCAGGCGTAACCACGACAACGGCAATGAGTTATAAAGTAAAACGTATCAGTGTGGATGTAACTCAAACACACAACAACAGTGTAACTCACTGATGTCGTGATGTTTTGTCTGTTTGACTTTAAACTGAAACTTTAACCTCATAACCTCAAACATTGTCTTTATGTTTTGAACATTGTATTTTCCTGTTGTCGCCTCCAGGCCTCCCAGCACGGCCAAGTCTGTCTCCACCGGGGACGAGGACCCGACCCTGCAGCTGGACCGCAAGGGAGAGAGCACTGATGCCACGGTGCAGCCACCAGGGGGCATCCTGGAGGGATCTCGCACCTTCAAACCACGACAGGCGTCAGTACGTAGCTCAGGTACGAGGGTTTGTTTTTCAGACGGATTATGCTACTGCTCAGATTTACTGAATCGTGGTGGAAAGGAGACACATGGATCAGGACAGAACTCTGTGTGTGTGTGTGTGTGTGTGTGTGTGTGTGTGTGTGTGTGTGTGTGTGTGTGTGTGTGTGTGTGTGTGTGTGTGTGTGTGTGTGTGTGTGCAGGGCTGCCTGAAGAGGGGGGGAATCCAGATGACGTCTTTCACTCTGGTCATTTCCGCAGCTCCAGCTACGCCAGTCAGCACAGCAAGATATCAGGTCAGAGCTCTTCTTCTTCTTCCTCTTCTTCTTCCTCTTCTTCTTCTTCTTCTTCTCTTCCTCTTCCTCTTCTTCTTCCTCTTCCTCTTCCTCTTCCTCTTCCTCTTCCTCCTCTTGCTGAGAGCGGAGAGATGTTCTGTGAGAACGACCTGAGCCCTGACATCATTTTCCCGGAGACCTAAAAACATCGGGAGGACTAATGTGGGGTGAGACGGAGTGGACTCAGATTACCTCCTACACCTTGTGACGTATTCCATTGAGGTCAAGGAACCGATTATTTGGACTTTCCGAATGCAGCCCTAGGCCTCAATCCCGAGACTGCGCCCCCTGCTGTCGTAACCCAGAAGTCCCTGGGTTTAGGAAAACAGAAACACAACATTTTACTGGTTGTTATTCAGTGAAAGGTATTTTATGTCAGATATGTTGTGTTCACATGAAGCTGAATCCTGACGGTGACGTCCCAGTGCAGCAGAGAGAAACAGAAGCTGATCTTTAACTCTGATAGACAGAATTAACAGGAAAATAAAACTATGTCCAGATGTTCGATTGTCTGTGAAGAAACGAAAACTGTGGCCAGATGTTCGGACTGAGCTCAGTGGCTGGCGGTGTTTGAAGAAGACAGGGAGTCACCGTCTCTTTCCCTCTCCTCCAGGTTACAGCACAGGTCACTCTCGCTGCTCCAGCCTGACGGACCTCAGTCACCATAGAAACGCTTCGTCCAGCAGCAGCGCTTCCTGCGGACCCGCCCACTCGGCCCCGCCTCCTCCCTCCAGCCCCACTGAGCCTCAGAGGCTAGCGACGCCCACCAGACCCGAGCGGCCGCCTCCCCCCTCTGCAGCGGCGTTCATGTCCAACAGATCGTCCAGGTAGATACACACCTGCACACACCTACACACACCTGCACACACCTGCACACACCTACACACACCTGCACACACCTGCACAACACACACCTGCACACACCTGCACACACCTGCACACACCTGCACACACCTGCACACACCTACACACACCTGCACACACCTACACACCTGCACACACCTGACACACCTACACACCTGCACACACCTACACACACCTGCACACACCTGCACACACCTACACACACCTGCACACACCTACACACACCTGCACACACCTACACACGCCTGCACACACCTGCACACACCTGCACACACCTACACACCACACCTACACACACCTGCACACACCTGCACCCACTCACACGCACACCTACACGCACACACACCTACACACCCACACACCGCACACGCCACACCGCACACGCTGCACGCCTGCACACGCCTGCACACGCCTGCACACGCCACACACGCCTACACACGCCTGCACACGCCTGCACACACCCACTGCACACCTGCACACACCCACACGCCGCACACGCCACACACCCTGCACACCTACACACACCTGCACACGCCTACACCTGCACACACCTGCACACACCTGCACACGCCTGCACACACCTGCACACACCTGCACACACCTGCACACACCTACACACACCTGCACACACCTACACACACCTGCACACACCTGCACACACCTGCACACACCTACACACCTGCACACACCTGCACACACCACACACCTCACACCTACACACACTCACACACCTACACACACCTACACACACCTACACACGCCTGCACACGAGCCGTCTCTCAGCCGCTGTTTGTCGGCCCCCAGGAGGAAGAAGGACACGGTGGAGCGACAGCACAGCTGCGTGGACGACACTCGCATTGACGCTGACGACATTGTGGAGAAAATCATCCAGAGCCAGAACTTTTCTGACGGCAGCAACAACGAAGGTCGTAACGAGTGTGAAGTTTTGCTAATTGTTCTGTAACTCGACTTTAACTTCTGTTCCACTCTGTTTCCTTCAGACAGCAACTTGAGGCTGTTTGTCAGTAAAGACGGGACGACAGCTCTCAGCGGGTCGCTCGCCAACAGGTTCGATCTACACGTCCTCTTAGTTTCACTGCACGTCTGTTTTTATCAACCTTCATCTAAATGATGTGCGTCTGTGTTTGTTTCCAGAGGAACTCCTGGTATTTTTGAGCCGGTCGTCATCGAGACTCACTGAGACGCCTCCTGATCGTCTGTGGCCGTGCGTCACGCTGCAGCTTTAGTAAACATCTCCGTACGCACCAAACTGTTTAAACGTCCACTGTACAGGAGGTGTTTCTTAGTTTGTTGTTTCAGATCTGTGACATTTGACTGAAGAGAGATTCAAGGATGAGTCTGAAACACTTCCAGTGAAACTTCGACAAATACTTGAACAAATCCCTTAAAAAACCACCCGACTGTGAGAAGTGTAGTGCAACACTGACATGAAATGATGCGTTCAGGGTCCTTATCAACTCCATGACTCCCAGTGTCCACATCTGGTTGATCTTTATGTGAACATCAGGTTCAGATTTGTCCATGTTCGTCAAACGTCTCTTCTGCCTTTTCTCAGCTTCAGTTGATGATGTCATGTTTCAAATTCCCGGTGATTACGGTGTAAGTGTTTTCTTACGAGTTGAGGAGGATCCTCTCGACTCAGAACCAGAAGCTGTCGAGAGGTTCTTACTGGGGACAGGAAATCAGCCTGGAACTGGATCAAAAGCTTTTATCATACTTTAAAGTTATTTGATGATTGTTTAGAAAATGAATATAGTATTTTGCACATTTTTTAAAAACCACTAAAAGGAAATGGTACAGATTTTGTTCAAATGGCACATGACATGTTTTTATTTTAAAGTTCTTTATTCTTTTTCATTTCAATGCTTCTTGTTCTCAGACAGAATCTATCGTGAGCTGCTGTGATGACACAGAGTCTGAGTTCATATGGTCGGCCATTTGTAACGTCCTGCCACATTTCTGCATGAACGTTTATTCATTACTCATAAGTTTGTGAATCATTAGTCATTAAAAACTTTTTTATATTTCAAGGGGCTGAGGAGAAATTTAAGTTAAAGCTGCAGTAACTTGTTAACGCTTCGGTTAAAAGCTTTAAAACGTGTATGAGTCAATATTTATCACGTCACGGTTATAGCGTAGAAAGTAAACATGGAACCAAAAGGGAAGCCAAGTCATCTTGATCGCCCCCTGGTGGCTGGCTGCAGTACAGGCTTCTCTCAGCCAGGCTGCACTCCTCAGTTTTACTTAGTTATTTGATGATACATAAACGGGCTGAGATGTCATGATTGACAGCTGAGCCTGACTCAGGATTGGTCGAGCGCATGGAATATAATATAAATAAAGATGGACAACATGAAGGCTCCTGAAAGTGAAGCCACAGCATCTTTATCACCCCCTGGTGGTGAGATTTCCACTGCTTGATCACATCTGCACAGCGTCTGACTACAAATTATGTTGTCACCACAAGATGGCAGCGTTCGTATCTGTGATGTTTTGGCTTCATTTCCGTTTGGATATATATATATATATATATATAAATAATTTTGGGTCCAGCAGGCTGGTCTTAAGATTCTTAAAGGATTTTATGTTTAAGCTAAAATCAAACACTTGTATTTTACAGTGACGTCAGAGAAAACGCAGTAAAGCGAAATGTTGTGTTGATGAATCATTTTTAACTGATTTGTTCCAGAAATAATTTTCCTTTTCTTTGCACTCGCCCAAACGTTGTCTGTGATATTATGATATAATTGTACAACCATGAACTTTTGTTCATGCATGAGGTGGATGGGATTTTTCTCTTCTTATTGAATGAACTTAAACTGAATAATAATAATGGGATTATGTTGCATTTGTACTGGTGATACTGATATAATTCACTTTATAGGGAGGTTTTGGTGAAGAGAATATAAACATATTTTAACTGTTGTAACTTAATAAAGTCAAATTATGACATTGGAGCTATAATCATCAAATGAGGAAAATAATGAATATATGCATATAAAACACAGTATTAAAATGTTAAATAAACACTGTGTGTTGTAACATTCTGTCTGTTAACTCTTGAATTCCAAATGTTTGAATTATCAGGAAACTCTCTTTAAAATGCAGGTACATAGTTTATCTGTTACCTCCAGGAGCAGTACAGGTTACACAGTACTTCTATGATACTTCTCCTTTATGCCTCCTCCATCACATCATTACTACACTATCATTCCTGTTGGTGGGGATCGAACCACCAACCGGTTAGTGCACAACCCTCTGCTCCCCCTGAGCCACAGCCGCCTGTAACAAATGTCACTAAAATAATGTTAATACATCAATAATAATGAAAATAGTATATTATTTAAGTATTTTTAATTAAAATGAAACATTAACAACTAAAAGTTATAATATGATAATAGTTAAATCACATAATAACACTGATCTTAGTGCTTTTGTTATTATATATTTAACCAGTTCCCTGCAGGTTTTTACTGTGACGTCATGTCATCGTTTAGTGTTTCTGAAGTTTTATAAAGTTATAAAGTTTATAAAAACATGAACTCACAGTGACAGTCTGTGGTGTGACCAGCAGGAGGCAGCAGAGACCCGCTGCTGGCGCTGACTACAATCCGCGAAGAAGAACAGTGGGTGACGTCATCAGACAACAGAACGCGTCAGACATGGTGAGAAAGAAAAATAAAAGATCGATTAACGACGAATGAACTAAAGATAAAGCGAGAACACGTGACGAGGAGGAAGAAACTCAGCGTGCGACACTTTAACAAACTGAAAAACTGAAGAAATGCACAGGCTTTTACCCGATAATGAAGCTAACAGCAAGCTAGCACCAAGCTAGCACCAAGCTAACACCAAGCTAGCACCAAGCTAACATCTAATCCTCCACACGTCAGAGACTCATGTTCATTTATTAAGATTCTTTTCGAGTTGCATCGATTATAAGAAGTTTTTAATTCAGTTTATTTCTGATTTACAAACGTACAAATAACAAGTGAGCCTCAGAGCAGCTGATGGAGTTTAGATCAACATCTGTGAAGAGTTTCATTCACTTTGCTTTGAGGGGGTCTGGTCCCATGTCCCTGTCTTCAGTGGAGCTCAGCTCGGACTTGATGTTTGTGAATAAAAGATTGAAAGTGTATTTAACAGTTTTGAGTTTCAGTTTCTCCCTGAATAACCCCCCCCCCCCTCTGTGTTCCAGGCTACAGGAGTGGACCAGGCTGTGGGCTCCAGCCTGGTGGTCTTCAGCCTCCTCCTGTTCACCTACTACTCCGTCTGGGTCGTGGTCCTGGTACGTCTCCTGTCAGCAGCTGGGCGGTCGGACTCCGGACTGAACCCATGTTCTCAACCCTCTGCTGTGTTTGAACA
Source organism: Hippoglossus stenolepis (assembly GCF_022539355.2). Taxonomy (NCBI): domain Eukaryota; kingdom Metazoa; phylum Chordata; class Actinopteri; order Pleuronectiformes; family Pleuronectidae; genus Hippoglossus; species Hippoglossus stenolepis. The sequence goes on along the minus strand of NC_061500.1, from coordinate 719,670 downwards.
CTTTGATTCATAACGTCGCTTTAAGTTTGAGTCATGTCTAAATTCAGTCTTTGTGCCTCAGCCAGACACAACTCGTGCAAACAGGCGCGTTGTGACTCGTGCACAGCGACACGTAGGCTTTGGGGCTTTTGAGTGTGAGGAAACGTCTTCGGTCTGAAACTGAAGTTAGTCTTTCTGCCCAACGGAAATCAAACACAGTGTTAGAATTCCAGCTGTTCAGGTGTGTGTGTGTAAACGTTTCATTAGTTTTTATGAAAACTTTCCAGGGGTTTTTAGTTGTGAGTGTAAAAATCTCAATCTCGATTCACATCTTTGTGTGAGCTCATTTAATCTAATCCTCTAATTTATGATTCTGGGGCATTTTAATCAGGAAGATCAGCTGCATCAAAACAAGCGCTCTGACTTCCTCCCTCAACCAATGACAAAGCAGCGTGATGCCGACAGTGTCAGGAAACTGTTGGTGAAATCCAGTGAGCGAGAGAGAAGCAGAGAAAACATACTTTTAAAAACAGATAATAAAAAAACATTCAAATGAATCCAGAAGAAAACCAGAGAAAAGGTGTGAACCAACCACGCACTGCAAAAAGTGTTCACCACAAGTTTATGTAGTCACCTTCTAAGTTGAGGATCATGAAGCTGTAAGGGTGAAGAAGGTGGAGGTTAAACCAAGGATCCATGTCTGGTGTTCGTCCAGAACCTGGTAGCACGTCTCTGTTCCTCACTGGAAACTCAAACTGTTCACGTGTGTCCTATGACCTTTAAGCAACCGGCTGCATATAAGAAGGACTCTGCCCTTTACGGACATTTTTGAGAAAAGTTTTTAAATGAAATGTATGATGTGATCTTTTCTCCTTTTCCAGCCTTTTGTGGACAGTGATCATGTTTTGCAGAAGTATTTTCTTCCTCGGGAGTATTCGGTCATTCTGCCGGGGATCGCAGCTGTGATACTGCTCCTCTGTATCGGTGAGTCAAACACACTGATTACACACGTCTCATTACCTTTGGACAGCACCTCTTTATTCTCTACATGCAGTATGAGAACGTGTGTCTTTCATTTGTTAAAGTCAATACTTGTCTCCACAGGAGCCTTCATTGCACTGATCATGTGGAAAAATCGAAAACCAAAGAAAGTGGACTAACCTGAAGGACGACGTTGATGCTCACAAAGTTAGATTTGTTAGAGAGAGATTTATTTTATATTTTCACTTTAGAGGTGATGAGTCGGGATCAGCTTCTGTCTTTTGAAGCCAGCTTAGTCGTTGATGCTGCCCCCTGCTGGTTCAAGTGAGACTTCTTATTTCTTAAAGATGCAATAAGGAATGTAAAGATACCAGCTTGAAAGCAGCACGGCTCCTAACTGTGTAAATACTGGGACATATTGTAAAGGAGTCCGATTTTATTGTCCGTAAACGTGAAGACTGGAAAGTTCTCAATAAAATGTTGGTGCTGGACTCCGTGTTGTGTTTATTGAACACTGACCCGCCGACCCACCGTGACGTCGCCCGTCGGTTTGTGAGCTGTGGATCTGAAGCCTCAGTTTAAACATCTTGTTCAGCGCCATCTTGGTTTTTTGAAACCAGAAGTAACCATATTTGGAGGAGGGGGGTGGAGCCTGAGTGAGAGCTCGAGGACACGCCCACCCATACCTGCCACCTGCACCCAGTGGACGGTACTAGCTGTCAATCACTGGTATCCACCCCCCAACACATCCGGTGCTTTATGGTCTGTTTGACTCTGGTTAAATGTGATGCTGCTGTGGCCAGTCGGGGGAAGTGAATGTGTGACCACACACACGCACTCTCGCACTCACACACACACACTTGCACTCACACACACTTCCACTCACCCACTCACACACACACACTTGCACTCGCACTCCCACACACTTCCTCACCCACTCACACACCCACTCACTCACACACCCACACACACACTCACACACACACTCACACTCACACACACTCACACTCACTCACACTCGTACACGCCCTGCAGTCCCACAGATCTGCTCTGCATCCATGAGGTGAGTAAATCTCTTGTGATACAACATGAGTTCTGCTGATTCATGTTTTATTGGCTTTCTTCAAGTTCTGTTCTTATTCTGCTGCGACACTGAACCTCAGAGTAATTCATCCTTTAAGAAATCATGCTTCTATGACTCAGGGGGTTTTCTTAGTATCCTGATACATCGGGATGTTTGATAATCATCAGAGGATGTGACCAAACTCATAGTTAAAAATAAAAATTGTTAAAAATACTAGGAATAGGTTTTATACAGACTTAATGTTAACACCCCCAACTCTGACTTCTAGCGCCTTCTGCACAAAAAATGCTCAAAACTATAACATTTATTTGATTGTATCTTAATGTTTCTTTCACTTTCTTTAAGTACATTTTATTGTTTTAACATCTTTTCCTTTCTTGATATGTTTTGTTTATAAACAAACTGTTTTAATATTATTGTTATTATTCACGTGCTCGACCAATCAGTCAGCCTCAGCTGTCAATCATGTTGTCTAAACCCATTTGTATATCATTAAATAACTCAATAAAACCTAGTTTGGTCCATGTCCCGTCTGCTAACATGGAGGAGGCAGAGTCTATGAACTACACTGCAGCCAGCCACCAGGGGGCGATTGAGACGATCTGGCTTCACTTTTGAGAGCTGTCATGTCGTCCTTCTTTATTTAAAGTCTGTGTTCGAGAAAAGAATCTGACTGATGTCCGGGGCTAAAAACATATTATATAAATCGATTATATAAATCATAAAATAGTACTTGATTCAGATGATTATTTAAAACCATTGAAAACATCATTGTGAATATTTTATTCCATTTCTGCAGATAAATCGTCCTGAATGCGATACACTGCACCTTTAAATCAGTTTGTGGAAGTCTTCCTATACACGTGATGCGCTCGCTCCTCAGACGCATCACGTGCGCTTGTGATCCGACAGGAAGCTTTTGTTTGGTGCTGATGCTGCTCAGGAGCTGCTGGTTGCCATGGAACCAGCCCTCAGCACAGATCTACACTGAGGGTCAATGAAACGTAAGTGCTGCTGAACCAGTGACGGTGTCTGGTCGGCTCCGTCGCTGCTGAGGAACCACAGCAGAAACACATTTCATCATAATAACCCTGAACCTGGATTTATTTTGCAGTTACAGGAAACACTTAAGATTATATGACATCAATGCAGAACCATTCAATAACCACGTTCACATAGACACACATATTCAGATATTAATCTGATGTCTGGATCAGACGTCATGATGTGATCTCCTGAATGTTGAGTCCATGTTAGTTACTGTGACACTAACTAATCCTAATGATGCACAAAGGGGAGAATTAACTAGAGACTAGAAATCAGTTCATGTCTCCACCAAGGCCCGACCGCTGCAACCAGTCTGCACCACATCACACACTGAGAAATATCAGTAAATATCAAGATCCATGAAATCCATGAAATCAGTTAGTGCTAATTAACATTTTATACATTACACCTTTCAAAAACCTGCTTTCAGACAGAAACAGAAAATTCAAAATTCAATTACAATTTGCATTTTGAAAAGAAGAGGCAGTGAATAAAACATCTGTTGAAAGCATTTTATAAGAATGTGTATTTAAAAGAGGAAACTGTGTTTAGTTCATTTACTTGTTCCATCTCTCACACAGTGTAAAACATCTTTTCTATGTTTATTTACTGTTTTATTCTCCCTCTCCTATAATTCAAACACGTGAACTCAGTGCAACACTTTAAATGAAGGGATGTGGTGTTTGGATGACGACCATTACACCATCAACCACAGCACAACCATGAGGCTGTTATTCCTTTGCAGGGGCAAAATGCCGAGACGGCGCCAGAAGAGGCCGATTTATCATGACGTGATACATGCAATGTTAACCAATGCAGTAACGTGTCATCCTTCATCCGGAGACGCCCTGGAGACACCCCCAACCGGCCATGCGCTTCCTGTGTGAACACGAGAATTGCACATCATTAATGTTTATTTTTGTCGACATGAATAGCTATCAGCTGTCAGTACAGCAGATTTCAGAGTCTTTGTATATTTTTTATTTATTAATTATTTACTAATGAATGTAACCTCTGGAGTGAAGGTGGGAATTTGCATTTGTGTGTGCGTGTGTGTTTGTGGGGGGGCGCCAATCTGAAATCTGGCCTAGGGCTCCAACATTACCAGGGCCGGCCCTGTCCCTTTGTGTTGGTCTCCATGGTTACCCTGTCAAAGACTCAGCCCATCGTCAGCTGTCTTTTGTCGTTGTGTTTGTCGCTGGCCTCTCTGGCCTCCTCGCTCTCACTCTGATTTGAACCCGCTCGGTACATGTTGTGTTTCAGTGCAGATGGAGATGTCGGCAGCAGGAAGCCCAGGGACCGGACGCCACCAGCACTCGGTGAAGAGGAGGAGGTGGGGGGGTCTGAGGCAGCAGTGGAAACTTCTGGGCCTTTTTGAGATCGATCAGCAGCACGAGTTCTACAGCCTGACCTGCATGATGAAGGAGGGGCTGTCGGCCGCCATTCAAAACACCAGCAACAGTGCAGCCACAGTGAGTGAGCGTCAGCATTCACCTACACATCAGTCATGATGACAGGATTATCACAGTTTGTTCAAAGACAGGGAAATACAAACAGCTTCTATGTTGACGTGTGAATCAGAAAGTTTCTGTGTTCGATTATCATCACAACTCATCTAATGTGAAGTGGTGAAGGTCAAAAGATTCAGCTTCAGTCGTCACATGAAACTGTTTTCAGACACGAACTGAACCACAGACATGTTCCTGATGTGTTCCTGACGTGTTCCTGGCGTGTTCCTGATGTGTTCCTCACGTGTTCCTGACATGTTCCTGACGTGTTCCTGATGTGTTCCTCACATGTTCCTGACATGTTCCTGACGTGTTCCTGACGTGTTCCTCACATGTTCCTGACATGTTGCTGATGTGTTCCTCACATGTTCCTGACATGTTCCTCACATGTACCTGACATGTACCCACATTCCTCACATGTTCCTCACATGTTCCTGACATGTACCTGACGTGTTCCTGACGTGTTCCTCACATGTTCCTGACATGTTGCTGACGTGTTCCTCACATGTTCCTGACATGTTCCTCACATGTACCTGACATGTACCTCACATGTTCCTCACATGTTCCTCACATGTACCTGACGTGTTCCTGACGTGTTCCTCACATGTTCCTGACATGTTCCTCACATGTACCTGACGTGTTCCTGACGTGTTCCTCACATGTTCCTGACATGTTCCTGACATGTTCCTCACATGTACCTGACGTGTTCCTCACATGTTCCTGACATGTACCTGACGTGTTCCTGACGTGTTCCTCACATGTTCCTGACATGTTCCTGACACATTCCTCACATGTACCTGACATGTTCCTGACATGTTCCTGACATGTTCCTCACATGTTCCTGACATGTTCCTGACATGTTCCTCACATGTTCCTGACATGTACCTGACGTGTTCCTGTTGTTGTGAAGAGTCGGACCCGACAACCTGCTGCTCCTGCTTCACATATTGAAAACATCTTAAATGTGACATTTGTGAAGCTTAAAAACTGATCATTTAATATAAAATAATTCTTATTGCAAAAGTTAACATTACTTCGCTGTATGTCGTCATTTTATTGTGACGTCAAGATGATGTCATTCCTAACATAACATCGTAAATGTTGTTGTGAACACGATGTCTCAGGAACCTCTCGAGAGAATTTCTTCAAAATTGGTACAAACGTTGGATTTAAGGATGAGCTGATTTGATTTTGGTGTTAAAAGGTCAAAGGTCACTGTGACCTCACCAAACTCCTCTCTTACCTCATGATCTTAAAAACACCTCAAGAGAATTCTTTCAGATTGGCAACACACGTTCACCTCATGGATTAGATGTGTGTGGTCACAGGTCAAAGGTCAGTTGAGTGACATCGTTCAGACTCCAGAGCTGAGCAGGAGCCATCGATCGTCCTGCTGCTGCTTCACAATGATCCAGTTCAACAGTCTGCTGACTCTGCATGACTGTCCGCACACGCACACGCTGCACTCAGAACATACAGCTGCTTTGTGTTGTTTACATGTGTCACTGTGTTGTAAAATATCCATTTGTCTGTCTGTGCGTCGTCCTCTGCAGACTGAGGTGTCAGACGATGATTTCAGATCAGAGGTTTCTCAGATTCACAAGGTGAGTTCATGTGTCTGTAACTAGAGCTAAGACTGTGTGTAATGATTCCACCTGGATATTCAGCTGTGTGCGTGTGTGCGTGTGCAGGACTTCACCATGCAGACGTTTGCCGGCCCGGTGTTTTCCAGCCTGCGTGGCTCGTTGGGGATGACGGAGCAGGAGTACGAGCAGTCGCTCTGCTCTGACAGCTGCTACCTGCAGTTCATCAGTAACTCCAAGAGCAAGGCCGACTTCTTCCTCACGTGAGCCACCGTGCACACACACACACACACACACACACACACACACACACACACACACACAGAAGATTCAGGTTTATTCCAACCTGTGAACGAGCCTCCTGCAACTTTCTATAGAATCAAATGATGTATCTGAGTCTGACTGTAAATAAAGATGGACGACGTGATGCTGACATTTTATCAACAATGTTCTTTCTATTTCCACCACAAGATGGCGCTCATTTCTAACAAACCTTGTGTTCTAAAGGAGCTTTTCATTGGTTAACATCATTATCAGGAATGATGTTAACCAATGAAGTTGTTGATGATGTTACATTTTCAAGTCTCATGTAGGACACGCCTCATGTAGGACACGCCTCATGTAGAACACGCCTCATGTAGGACACGCCTCATGTAGGACACGCCTCATGTAGGACACGCCTCATGTAGGACACGCCTCATGTAGGACACGCCTCATGTAGGACACGCCTCAGGTAGGACACGCCTCATGTAGGCCACACGCCTTCATGTAGGACACGCCTCATGTAGGACACGCTTCATGTAGGACATGCCTCATGTAGGACACGCCTCATGTAGGACACGCTTCATGTAGGACACGCCTCATGTAGGACACGCCTCATGTAGGACACGCCTCATGTAGGACACGCCTCATGTAGGACACGCCTCATGTAGAACACGCCTCATGTAGGACACGGCTCATGTAGGACACGCCTCATGTAGGACACGCCTCATGTAGGCCACGCTTCATGTAGGACACGCCTCATGTAGGACACGCTTCATGTAGGACATGCCTCATGTAGGACACGCCTCATGTAGGACACGCCTCATGTAGGACACGCCTCATGTAGGACACGCCTCATGTAGGACACGCCTCATGTAGGACACGCCTCATGTAGGACACGCCTCATGTAGGACACGCCTCATGTAGAACACGCCTCATGTAGAACACGCCTCATGTAGGACACGCCTCATGTAGGACACGCCTCATGTAGCCGGGACACGGCTCATGTAGGACACGCCTCATGTAGGACACGCCTCATGTAGGCCACGCCTCATGTAGGACACGCCTCATGTAGGACACGCCTCATGTAGGACACGCCTCATGTAGGACACGCCTCAGGTAGGACACGCCTCATGTAGGACACGCTTCATGTAGGACACGCCTCATGTAGGACACGCTTCATGTAGGACACGCCTCATGTAGGACACGCCTCATGTAGGACACGCTTCATGTAGGACATGCCTCATATAGAACACGCCTCATGTCTCATGTAGGACATGCCTCATGTAGGACACGCCTCATGTAGGACACGCTTCATGTAGGACATGCCTCATGTAGAACACGCCTCATGTCTCATGTAGGACACGCCTCATGTAGAACACGCCTCATGTCTCATGTAGGACACGCTTCATGTAGGACACGCCTCATGTAAGACACGCCTCATGTAGGACACGCCTCATGTAGGACACGCCTCAGGTAGGACACACCTCATGTAGGACACGCCTCATGTAAGACACGCCTCATGTAGGACACGCCATGTAAGACACGCCTCATGTAAGACACGCCTCATGTAGGACACGCCTCATGTAGAACACGCCATGAGGACACACTCATGGATGGACACGCCTCATGTAGGACACGCTTCATGTAGGACACGCCTCATGTAGGACACGCCTCATGTAGGACACACCTCAGGTAGGACACACCTCATGTAGGACACGCTTCATGTAGGAGACGCTTCATGTAGGACACGCCTCATGTAGAACACGCCTCATGTCTCATGTAGGACACGCCTCATGTAGAACACGCCTCATGTCTCATGTAGGACGCCTCATGTAGGAGACGCCTCATGTAGGAGACGCCTCATGTAGGAGACGCCTCATGTAGGAGACGCCTCATGTAGTGAATCAGAGTCTAAACTTTAAAGGTCACCACTACTTTCTGCATCTCAGGTACTTATCCAGACTGACTCATAAAGAATCTGGTTCTCAGATGTTCCTTCGACAGACAGGAATTTTAAAATAGAGCTGCCAGTCTGCTGTGTGGTAGACCTCAGAAGATCTGAAGAATAACTTTGTTTTGGAGGGTGTTGTCATGGTGATGGGACAGAGATCTATTCACTCTGTGCTTCTGAACTTCTAGAAATGATAAACGCTTCTTTTTGAAGACCCAGAACAAAAGGGAAATCAAATTCCTTCTGTCCAACCTGAAGATCTACATGGAACATCTGAGGAGGTACCCCCATTCCCTGCTGGTCAAGTTCCTAGGTACACACACACACACACATTTGTACTTCTATCTTAGTGAGGACACTCACTGGCGAAACACATTCCCTAGCCCCTGACTCTAACCATCCAAACTAAATGTAGAACCCTAACCCTAAAATCATGAGTAATGAGTAACTCCTCTGGTCCCTGAGTCTGATGAAGTGAATCTGACTGTGTCGTCCCACTCAGCTGAAAAAGTACAAATGTTTGATATATTGTTGATGCTGATGCATCAATTTGTGAGTTTCTGTTTTATCTTCATCCACAAGACTGAGTTTTCATTTGAAAACTCATAACTGCTGCTGAACGAACAGAATGTCTGAAAAGGTCTCTCTGTTTGTTCCAGGTGTTCACAGGATCAAAGTCCCTCACAGACGCAAGGTGCACGTCACATTTGATCTGTTTCCACAGTAACAGCAACAACAATATTAATAATAACTGTAAATCTTTTTCTCTTTGCAGAAATACTTCATCGTCATGCAAAGTGTGTTTTATCCAGATGATCGGATCAATGCCAGGTGGGTTCCTGTAGCTGCAGGGTCTAGAAACACAGAGACTCAGTGCAGCCTCTGGATGTGGGTTGTTGTGTGTTTTGTGTTACCAGGTACGACATCAAAGGCTGTGAGGTGAGTCGCTGGACGGAGCCTGCACCGGAGGGGAGCCAGATCATTGTGGTTCTCAAAGATCTGAACTTCGAAGAGCAGCACATCACACTTGGTAAATGACCATGTGAGAGGAACCACGTGCAGACACAAACAAGTCTCATGCTTTCTGAGATGTAGTGTGTGTGTGTGTGTGTCTGCAGACCGGCAGCGTCCATGGCTCCTGCGGCAGGTGGAGGTCGACACACACTTCCTGCGGCGGCTCAACGTGTTGGACTACAGCCTCCTCCTGGCCCATCAGCCCTTACAGAACGACGAGCGCCACCAGAGTCTCTCCTTCGCCACGCTCATCGTGAGAACCAAGAAGTGAGAGGGGGAGAGGGAGAGAGAGACAGACAGACAGACAGGGGGAGAGGGAGGGAGACAGACAGAGAGGAGACAGAGGGGACAGACAGAGGGAGAGAGGGGGGGGAGAGGGAGGGGAGACAGACAGAGGGGAGACAGACAGACAGAGGGGGAGGGGGAGACAGACAGAGGGGGAGAGACGGAGACAGAGGGAGGGGGAGACAGACAGAGGGGGAGACAGACAGACAGAGGGGGAGGGGGAGACAGACAGAGGGGAGACAGACAGAGGAGGGGAGACAGACAGAGGGGAGGGAGACAGACAGACAGGGGAGGGGGAGACAGACAGAGGGGGAGACGGAGACAGAGGAGGGGAGACAGACAGAGGGGAGACGGAGACAGAGGGAGGGGAGACAGACAGACAGAGGGGGAGACAGACAGAGGGGAGACGGAGACAGAGGGAGGGGGAGACGGAGACAGACAGAGGGGGAGACAGACAGAGGGGAGACAGACAGAGGGAGACAGACAGAGGGGGAGACAGACAGAGGGGGAGACGGAGACAGACAGAGGGGGAGACGGAGACAGAGGGAGGGGGAGACGGAGACAGACAGACAGAGAGAAACCTTCAAATGGAACAGAAAGTTGTGTGATTGATGCTGAGAACTGTGCACGTATTTAACAACCTGTTCGCACCTTCACCCTAGAAACAGGAAGTCGTTCCCATCATCACCATCTTTCTCTCCCGTCACCTCAGATCTGTGAACCCCGGCTCCAGCCCGGTGCAGGCGGGCGCGGCTGCCGTCCCAGGCGAAGTCCCGCAGGACGACTCCATCTTGCTTTTATCTGAGTGGGACGGACGATGTTTGAAGTCTGCACAAGCAAGAGAAGCATCGAGCAGTAGCACGCTTCACACCTGCCCAGAGGCTGCTGGGCCAGGCAGCGATGCCACCGAGCTCCCGGACTTCAGGGCCCAAAACCGACGTTTGCTCCCCAACCTGAAGAATCCTCTGCACGTCATCGACGGGCCCGAACAGCGCTACTTCATCGGCATCATTGACATTTTCACGGTTTACAGTTTTAAGAAGAGGCTGGAGCATTTGTGGAAGAGGCTGAGACACCCGGGCCGCTCCTTCTCCACCGTCAGTCCACAGAAGTACTGCGTCCGGCTCTGTCAGTGGGTTCAGGACCACACCAAGTAGTCTGTGATTCTCTTACTGAGGCAGCTCTGACCTGATTGATGCAGCTTTAATGATACATGCTTGAGCCTCGTGTCTGCAGAGAATGTAACCTGTGGATAAAGGATGTGTAAGAGATGAGCTGTTTGTCCTGTATCCTTTTCCTCTGATGTGTCACTGCTTCACGCAGACGTCTCCTCCACAGAGACTCAAAGGTTTTACTCCACGTTTATCTTCAGGCTACATCACATTACTACGATTGAGTTTGAAATCTCCTCTGCTCCAGAGAGTAGGAGTCAGAATGGAGAAGTTAGGAAACGCTGCTGGTCCAGTTTCAGTCTGAAACTCTGTGTAGAACACAACATGGAGGATCATTCACATGTGTTAATTCTGTCTTTTACAAACCGTTAACATGGAGGAGACCAGATTCATAACTGGGAAAATCATGATCAGCTGCGTTCGGATGGTTCAGTGTTACTACACTAAGTTACAACACTTTATAAAACACTATGGACAAACTACAATATATCACAACACTATATGAACAACGAGGTTCAATTCAAGATGCAGGACGTGGTTAAACAGGGATCATTTGCAATGGATTATGGGATGTTTGGTTCCTTCACTCTAAAATGAATGAATCTTGTACCTTTCACGTTTTTCTGTTTTCAAATCGATCTCGTAGCCGGTTCCAGGATCAAAACTGTTTTCATCAGGATTTTTATGAAACGTGTGATGGAAATCTGGAAATACAAGAGTATTATGTGATTCCCCGAAGCAACTCTTACCAACAGCTGTGCTGGTCAACGCTGCCCCTCTTCACCGACCTATGTTTTAAACATTCAGTGTGGGTGCAGCAGGTGGATGGTCCGGTTCTGGGACTCTCTTGCAGTGACTGGCATGAATCCACGTTGTCCTTTCAGCGACCTTCACTGCCGTGTGGGTTGTTAACAGGATCTGGAACGGTCCTGTCCAGCGTCTGTGTCGCCAACTTTTCCGTCTTAGGTCTTTCACTACCACCCAGTCGCCGGGCTTCAGGTCATGAAGGGGTCCAGTCGCCGGGGGAGGGAGTGCGTCTTTAACCTGTTTGTGGATGGCAGATAAAGCAGAAGAGAGATTTGAACAATAAAACAACATTTCATCATCACAGAGAGTTGTTGAGGGCAATTGCCTTTTAACAGGTTCAATGCCCGTGTTAGCTGGACGTCCGAACAGAATCTCATATGGACTCAATCCATATTTTGATCTTATTCTCATTCTCATCTGCATGAGAACCAGTGGGAGAGCCTTAGTCCATGACGATCCAGTTTCCTCACAGCATTTAGCCAGTTTGTTTTTTAGTGTGCCGTTTTCTCTTTCCACCGCTCCACCACTGGCTGGCTGGTAGGCACAATGTTGTCTCAATGCCCAAATACTTATTTGTTTTAATTTCCGCACTAACAAATGGAGTTCCGTTGTCACTGCTGATTTTACTTGGGATTCCCCATCTGGGAATAAGTTCAGTGACCAACGCTTTAGCTACGGCACCTGTGTCTTGTTTAGAGGTGGGGAAAACTTCAACCCATTTAGAAAACATGTCAACTACAACCAAGCAATACCTTCACTTGGTGTTAGTTCAATGAAATCCATCTGTAGACGGTTTGTCAGGTGGAGGATGTGCAGCTTGTGGGCCTGCATTCCTCTACCAATGTTGCTTGTAGCACAAATGATGCATACATGACAACATTTCTGAGAGTAGCTAGAAAACCCCTTTGTGAACCAGTGTTGTGAAATTGCAGCCAACATTGATCCTTTTGAAACATGATTCATGCCAATGCGTTAACTTTGCATAATAGGGAAACAGATATTTTGGCAGACAAGGTCATCAGGGTCCACCCACACCCCATCTGTGTACGTGCAGCCACATCTCCTCCAAAGTGCACGCTCATCTGCTGTGGCTCTAAGTTGGAGTTCCTGCAGGTCAGCCGTGGGGGGGCCGACCTGTCAGAGAATGTGTGAGGCAGGAAGTGGCTGACGAGCAGCTGCTTTCGCTTCTGCATCCGCTCCGGCCTTACCTTGTGACACTGGGTCATTATTAGAAGTGTGAGCATCACATTTACATACTGCAACCTGTCTGGGGAGGAGGACAGCATCAAGCATCTGGGACACTAGAGCACGATGTGCAATTGGCTTGCCTGATGATGTAAGGAATTCTCTGTGTTTCCAAATCGTGCCAAAATCATGTACTACACCAAATGCATATCTACTGTCAGTGTAGAGATTCACCGTTTTCCCTTCAGCCAACTTGCTTCACTGAGAGCAGTGAGCTCTGCTGCGTGTGCAGACAGAAGCAGGAAGTGGTCGTGTGATCAATGTGTCATGTGCTGTTACCACAGAGAAACACACTTGATTCGCTCCTGTGTCTGAATTGCGAGACGCTGATCCACAAACAGTTCAGTGTCTGGATTCTGCAGTGGTGTTTCCTGTAAGTCTGGTCTGGGGAAACACACTTCAGTTACTGTTACCACACAGTTGTGTTGTTCACCATCTCCTTCTGTTGGAAGAAGAGTAGCTGGGTTTAGAACATTACATCATTTCACAGTGATGTTAGACATTTCCAACAGAGCAGCACGATGACGAAGCCAGCGTGCAGCCGACAGATGAGATGTCTTTGTTCCAACTAACTCATAGACACAGCATGTGGGACCAGCAGGGTGGGGGGGAGTATCCTACTAAACCCCTGGATGCCTTCTCAGCCTTCTCTGCAGCTGCTCCAGCTCTGAGACAAGTAGGCCGGCCTGCAGCCACAGGTCTCTGTTTGCTGCCATGTTCTGGGAGTAGCACTGATGTCATGTAGCCCCCCCCCCTTCTCGTCAACTGCCTGTGTGAAAGGTCGTCAGGGTTCAGTAGTCCTAAGGTCGGGGTCGATTGTAAGGTCAGTTTCAAGTCAGTGAAAGCTTTCTCTGTGTCATCAGTCCATGTCACCTCACTATATGCTTGTAGGCCTCGCCCGTGTGCGATTGCGCTGAGGGCTCCTCGAGGACGGCATAGTTAGGAAGAAATGATCTACAATAAAAACACACTCCCAGGAATGACATGACTTGTTTCTTTGTGACAGGTTTTGGAATATTTTGAATTGCTGTTACTCTCTGAGGGGGGGGGATTTGCCCTCCGCTGTGATCACATGCCCTAAAAATGAAACTTGTTCTTTTACAAACTGCAGTTTTTCCGGCTTGCCTTATGTCCTTCTGCAGCTGGATGTTTTAATTTGAGCCACAGAATCCTTTTCACATTGTTCTTTAGTTGGAGCACAAATCATTAAATCGTCAACATATTGTAAAAGTGCACTTCCTGGTGTTATCTCTAATGAGCTCAAGCTTTCTCTTAGTGCCTGGTTGTAAATGGTCGGTGATTCACAATAGCCCTGACACAGGCGTGTGAATCTATAACTGTCTCTGTTGAACTCAAATGCAAACCAGTATTGTCTGTCTTCATCAATTTGAACGCTGAAGAATGCATTTGGCAGATCAACAACAGAGAACCAGTTACTATCCGGCAGAACTTGGGAAAGGATCGTTTAAGGATTTGGAACCGACGGAGTACTGCGGCGTTGACAACTTTCAAATCTTGATCAAATCGCCACTCATCAGGTTGTGATTCATCACGAACTTTCTTTACCGGAAAAATCGGAGTGTGCACCGGTGAATCCTTGCAAGGAACAATCCCACCTGCCCTCAATAGAGAGTTGAGAACTGGGGTAATACCATCGATGGCTTCCTGTCTCAGTGGATATTGTGATTGATGTGGTCTGTAGTCAGATTTTGGTTTGATGACTACAGGTTTCATGTTTCGAATTAAACCCACATCATGATTACCTTGAGCCCAAAGTGTCTTAGGGACATCCTGTAGAGCTGGGTGTGTTTCTGAAATGTTGTTTGTATCATGTAAATGTGCATGTGCATATTGGGCGTCTGTGTGTGTGTCTGGTACCAGTTGAACAGTTCTGAATCTGTGAACAACAGATGTAAATCGTTTTCTATACACTTTCAAAAATGGATTCTACTGAACCACAGGATCTGATGTCTTTTCCCAAACGTCAGCATTGACACATTTTTTTATCCACGGTCCCAAGTCTTGCCATTCATCATTTTTGTGTTTCGACAGTGAGACAGACATGTGGGTGTGAATCAGGAACGTCAAAACAGGAAGCAGCCTCTGAACATCTGCGAAGGAACTGAGAGGGTGACTTATTTTCTGGCTTTACAGAATTACAAAATTACAGAAACAGCAAATCTATGTTCATTCCAGAAAATACAACTTAGTGTTAACTTCTCTCACACACAACTTTCTCTAAACCATCTTTTCTCAAATCCTGCATCTCTCCCTTGGTGTTTGAGTGCAGTGCAGTGTAAATCTTCTGGATGCAGATACTGGTGTCTGTTCTTAGTGTGACTGAATGTGCCTTATCCACTAGATCAGTGTTGATGGATGTGACAACAGATGAACTCCACTCCACTTCCACTCATACGCATATAACAATGAATCAGCATTACACTTAATGCACGTGTAAATCTGTGGTGGATCCAGATCAGCCGTTCGGACCACTACGACTCCTGATGGGGTGGAAACCAGAGAAATGCCCAAAAGACACATTACATCTCTTCCCATCAAATTAATTGGACAACATGAGGATAGCAAAAATGAACACTTGAATTTTCCTGTGCCACTATCGCTACATATTAAGGGAGTCGTGAATTTTTCAACCACGGTGCTTCCTGAAGCACCCACAGATCTAACAACTCGTCCACTCATTTTAGGATGTGTGTCAAACATATCACTCTTGATGGCTGAATGTGTTGCTCCTGAATCTACAAGGAATCGAATCTCTTTCCCTAGCACTGTGAGTGAGTGCGTTGGCATATGAACACAAGCATCTGATTGATACTTAACATATGTTTCTATCAGTAGTTTGTCTTTCTTTTCTAAAAAATCAATTACTTCTGTGATAAGTGTTTGTGTTGGTGTGGTGCATTCACCCTCCAGATGTGTGAGGTGTTCCTCACGGTCTCGTTCTGTGTCCAAAGATGCTGGTTCCTCCCTCTCCTCCATCCCAGCCTCGGTTCCATCAGACTTGTAAAGTTAATGTTTCCTCGGACAATCTCTGCCCAATGTCCCTTCTCTCCACAGAGAAAACAAATGTCCGGATCAACACTCCACATTCGGTCTCCCCTCCTTCCTTGAAATCCTCCTCTATTCCGTCCGCGCCCTCGGCCTCTAGAGCACCCGCGAGGTGTACCTGTGAACATGGTCAGTGTGGCCTTATGCAGATCAGTCTCTCTTTTGTCTTTCTTCTTCTTTTCTCTGATTAGCTTCTCCGCATGAACTGCATGTGCTTCTATCAAGCTGAGTTTTCCAGAGTCCCACTGGATGCATGTGTGTTTTAACAGGCTGGCAACATCAAGTCTTAGGCCGTTTATGAAACTATTTCTCAGGTGGGCTTCCCATGGTGTTATGTCTGGTATGTTAATGTCAGCAGGTGGAGCCAACCCACTGTGAGTGTTGTGAGCTTCGGTTAAGCGAGTCAAGTAGTTGTGAACTGACTCATCTTCTTCTTGTTTACACGCTGAAATCTTTGTCCATTCGCACTGGGAATGCAGCTTCAGTGCGTCTACACAGATTATTAATGGCATTCATATACACTGCGTTATCCCAGTCTGGATGTACCATCCTAAGGTCTTGTTGTGGATATCCTCCTGCTATCTTTGCCCATCCATTACCCATTTTAGCCATAAGCAATCGTCTCAGTTCAAAGCTTGTGGGGCGGAATTCTCTGCAGAAGACGAGCAGCTCCTCTGCAAACTTCACTCCCCCTGCATTTGATGGGGAAGGGAGGTGACTCATTGCTGCTTGGATGTCGCTGGTTGTCCACGGCCTGTGAACAAGTATGGCAAGTCCATGTGGTCCTGCCACTTCAACCATCGGGAGGCACAAAACATTGTGGGCCGGATCCTGTCCCGGTCCGTGTTGTCTGCCTCATCTGGTGTGAGGTGGAGAAAGGCGTTGCGGTTCTGGAATGTTTTATGGTGGAGGAGGTGGTGGAGCTTGGGCTCCGGCCTGTGGAACATCCGTTGTGGTGCAGCTTGGGGTTGGTCTGGTTGTCGTCTTCTTGGCGGGACAGAGTCGAGGTCGGAAACCTGCATTTTGACACACTGAGACACTTGTGAGGAGTTATCTGTCCCTGCCAGTGTTTGTTTTTTGTCCCTACGTTGCGCTTCTTCTAACCAAATTCCACATCCCTTCCAATCTGCCTGAAATGTATGTTTTCCTTTCTGGCCTGACTTACTTTTTCTTTCTCCTCCAGCTTCAGTCTCAGCTGTTTTATTGTCTTATACTAAAACTCCCCCCCTCTGGAAACCCACATTCTGTCATCCACACTCGTACCTGGCTTAGTGCTGTGTCACCATAGTTCCTTCGCATGAAGTTCATATTAGGACTACTCAGATCAGTTCCATTATCCAAATCATCACATTTTTCTTTACTGTTACTTTTACCCATATTTAAAAAAATTATGTTAAGTTTTAGTTACCTTAAGTCTTTAATTAATCTCCAAAACGCTTTCGTAAGGAGCAAATAGGAAACTCAGTAATATTAATATCCTCAAAATATTGTAATATCCCCTATATGATATAACCAATAGTAATTTCTCAATTCGTCTCTTTAATACACCTTCAAATATCCTGCCTGACCAACATGAATCATAGTGCCCTAAAGACGTTCTCTCTTTGGGTGAGTTGCCTGACACAATGCAAATACAACTCAGCATCATGTCCAGGAGAGAGAGGACTCTAAACACAGGAACCTGATTCACATGTGTTTCTTTTGGAGATAAGCAGACATACATTCAGTTCTGTGGAGAGTAAATAAAAAGGGTCTGACAGTTTCCAGGTCATACACAGTTCAGACCATAAAACAGTCCAGGTCATAAAGTATTTGGACAGGTTGTATATGTATCCAGATACAGATCATGAAACTTACTTTTCAACTATAACATAGGTTTCAGCCACACTTAGTTATTTTTTCTACTACACTTTTTTGGCCCTGTAATGTTTACGTGGCTTGTTTGTTTAAATTCTACAATAAAATATTATTTAAGTGCTTTTACTTCAAAATGCTGTGTGTTATTTAATCTGCTACTTGAAGTTTGTTGGTAATTATAAATCATCATTTTGATAAGTAATTTGTATCATTCACGCCAAGTAATATTTACTACCCTTCTGTATCGACTGCACGACCCGACACACGGAAGGAAAGTTCACTTTGGTAACTGAGTGAAATTCAAAACCTCTTCCTGCTCAGCCAGTGACGTCAGAGGACAGTTAGTGTCCTTTCACACAGTAGGTGAGACACTGACCAGAGCAGCAGCACTGACCCGGGAGGACAGACAGCACTGACCCGGGAGGACAGACAGCACTGACCCAGGAGGACAGACAGCACTGACCCAGGAGGACAGACAGCACTGACCCCGGAGGACAGACAGCACTGACCCAGGAGGACAGACAGCACTGACCCCGGAGGACAGACAGCACTGCCCCGGGAGGACAGACAGCACTGACCCAGGAGGACAGACAGCACTGACCCAGGAGGACAGACAGCACTGACCCGGGAGGACAGACAGCACCTGACCCCGGAGGACAGACAGCACTGACCCCGGAGGACAGACAGCACTGACCCAGGAGGACAGACAGTACCGACCCAGGAGGACAGACAGCACCTGGATGCTTTTATAACTCATTTGATGAGACAGTTCGTGGATGTGAAGCCACTGGAGTAGGTTTTATGCTTAATTTACTTTGTACATTCATGTTAGCTCATCTGCTAAAGTCAGTGTGTGAGTAGGCCACAGACTACTTTGCTAGCATTAGCTTAGCTTGCTCGCTCTCTACCCATTGTGAATGTATATGCACTTATACGATGTTCTGTCTCTCGAACAGAAACATATCAAAGGGAGAAGAGACGTCATCATCCGCTGCTTAATGGAGCAACATGGAGCGTCTGGAGAGGAACTGGAGAGGAACTGGGGAGGAACTGGAGAGGAACTGGGGAGGAACTGGAGAGGAACTGGGGAGGAACTGGAGAGGAACTGGAGAGGAACTGGAGAGGAACGGCCAGGTCCATCTGTGATGATTATTCTGACCATAATAAAAACCTAAGACTTACTCTTATCTCCGGACAAATACTTTATAGGCAAACCACTCATATCCCTTTGTGTGGTTTAAAAATGTTCTTTTTATTAATTTGCATTCTTCAATTAGATATTTACTACAATTGACATTTAAGATACAGTACCAATCAAAAAGTTGCCTAACAACTATTTGATTGGTATAGTCAATAGTTAAAAACAGTCCATAGTCCATAGTCTTCTAAGTTCTGATTTCAAATGTTTTTGACATCATTTCAGCAAGGAAGCCAAAGAGGACGTCTCTCATCATGACTTTAAGATCTGCAGGAAATGCAGCACAGGAAGGCCACAACCCCCCCGACCACGTCGGTCATCACAAGGGAAAACAGGTTCTGGATGACTGTCGCAAATGTCGACCTTTTGCTCAAAGGCCTAAGAACCGAATTTGTTGGGAATTAACTTACTGCATTTCTATTCTGTATTTCTTACAAAGCTATTGCACTTTACAGTGATACTTCATTGAAAATGGAATCTCTGCAGATGTACACATTTGTCTGTTTAGTCAGACTGTCTGAGTGATTTTCTGAAAGCTCTTGAAATTGTTAAAAAGTTTTTGTTATGGCAGTGGTTACAAAATATGCAAGCATTGCAGGCTAGCTGAAATATACATACTTAAAGGCCTTAAAGGGTTAGTTTGGATTATTTGATGTGTGATTGTATGAGGTCCTTATCGATAGTCAGTGGATTCGCTGGAGAAACAGCATGAAAGCTAAGCAATGATGTGCCACGTTCAGCAAGTTCAAAGACCAACTAAACGCCTTCGGAGAAATCACGTATTTTTCTTTGTGTTATTGTGACTTTGGGAATCAACTGTCCCTAAAACACTGAAGTCACACAATAACACAAACAAACTAAGGATCTAGGCTGGCACCTTTTTTAAATGTCTAAAATGCGTTTGTTGCTGACCCCACCCAGAGCAGGTCATTACTTGGCTCCTGTGCCGGTGCCCGTCTCTGCTCCTTCTGACTGGCGATGTGCTGACCGCCATCTACTGCAGCTAATACACTGACTACAGAGAAGAACCTCAGCCACACATGGAATAATCCTATCAAACTGTTTCAGAGGTCAAATGCATCAGAAAGGTCACATGTCCTATTTGAAAATGTTTTAGTCTGACTAAGTGTTTCAAATGAAAGTCTGTTTTAATGCCCACCAGATTGTATGTGTAAAGAGCAACTTCTTACATCAGTGTTGAAGGGGGAATACGAGCTGCTGTTTCTGTAAAAACATCTGTTATTTCATGTTTTATAGAAGTCTTACGTTAAAACAATCGTATTGGCAAAAGTAGCTCATGTTAAAAATGCAATAAATCCATAGTATAATAGTGCTGTAAAGTATATCAAATAATATGTAAATATTACTCAGAAATGTCTGGATATAAAGTAAATAAAAGTTAGTTAATTTAAATATTTTCAAAATTAGATACAAACTTAGTTTAAGTACAATTTACTAGCAAAATGTGAGTATATTTTATACCTAAGGGTTAAAATTGCCAGTAAAATCTACTTAAGTATTGTTTAACTACCAAGTCTTAATAGTAAGTAAACTTTACTTGAGGATTTCTCCAGTAAAAATTACAAAGAATTTCTGAGTGAGAATTGTTACCTAGCTTCTGCTAAGGAAATGTCACTCCAAACTTTTTTCAGTGTACAAACGTCAAGAAGAAAATGAATTTACGTCCTGACCCAGTTCTAAGAGTGTTTCCCTTCATATCTTCCCAGTGGCTAAAACTCAAACAGCCAGTGTCCTGTGATATGATGAAAACTACCCCCCCCCCCTCACATATAATTAAAACCACAGCAGAAGTGTGTGTGTGTCCATCTGCTCCAGATTCCTCTCAGTCTTGTAGATGTGAAGATGTTTCTCTTTGAGTCGAGCTTCCACCACAACCACATTCCATCTGCTTTGGTCGAGCAGGATTACGCAGACACTACTCAAATGATTTCTTACCACCACAGAGGTTTATGTTCATCCCTGTTGGTTGATTGCTTGGTTTATTATTTATATGCAAAACAACAAAGTTGTTACACATCTGGAATGGATCTTGATGACGAGGACCGGTCTTGACCAGTGTGATTTTCAGCGGAGGGCTGAGCTCGTCTGTGTCTCAGTTTTACATTAGGATGATGTCAGTGTCAGTGTTGTGTTTACAGCTTGTTGCTATGAATTGGCAAAAAAAACTTTGCCCAAACTCATCTCTGTCTCGGATCTCTTCTTGATTTGTCCACAAAGTCAAAACTTTCCCAACAGCACTGTAATAACACAACATACTGTATTTGTCCTGCATCAGGAAAACCGATCAGAGATCTCCAGATATAATTCCACTCCACACAAATGTTTTGACGAGTTAAATGTGTTTTGGGTTCTGGGATTTTCTATGACATCAGATTTATTTTTAGTTCAGCGATTGGAATGTAATGATAATGCACGAGAGGCGTCTCCACAGTCACATGATTTGTTCACAAACCCAGTCACTGCTCCTCCTCCTCCTCTCTCCCTCCACACACATGGACAGATGAGGCAACTCCACAGAGGACCGAGGTGTAGGCGGCTGCTGATATATGACTGCATCTATCATGATTATAAAGAGCAGCCTGTTCACAGCTGCCTGGAGAGAGACCTGCTGCTGCCATGGCACATAAACTGAAGGTGCTGCCAGCTGAGGCCTCCTGCGGGGAGCAGGAGATGGGTATTGGCTCGGACGAGCCCGTGTGCATCCTCATCGAACACTGCCGGGACATGAAGCAACAGGAAACGCGCCTCAGGCTCATCACCCTGCTGCTGTTCCTCTGCTGTTCAGCACTTTACATCTTCACCATCTGTGCTGAGCTAAGGAAAAGAGAACAACAAGTGAGTTCCTGAACTTCTTCCTCATGTGCATAGTTTTCTCTGAGAGTTTTGTCTCTGATCCAGGGAGGATGTGAAACCCACTGAGAGATTATTCTGAAATATGAGGACAAGTAAACGAACTGAACAAAGTCAGAATGTTTCCCAGAGAGGCGAAGCGTGCTGTGACCTATAAAACTTCACCCTGAGTAAAGTCTAGTTTTAGAAACACTAAGATGCAACCTGAGCTCTTATCCAAACATCATCCTCGTTCATTTGACTTTCTCTCTGCTGTAAAGACACGTTCACGTTTCTCTCATGAACGAGCAGCTGAACGTTTCTCTGTCATTCAGCTGGATTCGATCAAATCTGTTGAGCAACTTGGTCTCCTCCTGTTCTGCCTGTGACCCTGACCCTCATGACAGCATTGATTCACTTCTCCTGTTTGCACAGATAACTCTCAGCTCTCTGCGTGATCTGTGTCCATAGTTCAGGAAAAACATCACCAACCAAAAACACCAAAGCTCAACAGAACATGAGAAACGTGTCTCGATGGATCGGATTTGACTTAGATTGAACTGCACTTTGGTGTTTTGTGAGGAGTCTGTGTTTCCTATTCTGATTTGAATCTTTAGCAAACTTTAATTCTTCTTCTGTTCTTATGTTAATTCATCGCTCAGTGTTTAGAAAGCTGCAGTTTACTAATTTATTATAAATGTGTTCTGCTCTGTTTTTAGAGCTCAGGTGAGCAAAGGGCAGCCGCCCCCCTTCAGCAGAGCCTGCACGCTGCAGGTACGCCCCTTCACTTCATCTTTTATCAAATACATGGATTTAAGTATTTTGAACCGATTTCATATTGCATTTAATCTTATGTTGTATCGTCATGTTTGTGCTGCATGACAGTGAACCAGTCGCTGGTCAACGTCCCATCTGCAGAAAAGAAAAGATTCAACATTCAACTCAGTAAGTTTTTCTCTTTAAATATCACATATGATGTGTTTCACTGTTTCTTTCCTCTGGAGTGTTATAAAGGTTATGTAAAAGTTTAAAAGCTCAAACTCTGTAGTAAAGTTAGAGAAGATACTGACGCTCCTGAGGCGGCTGGTTGGGCGTTAGGGAGCGTTGGCCACTTTCACTACTCTTTAAAATGTGTTAATAATCTAAATGTTGAGGTCACAACTGACTTCGTAAAACTGGGAACCTCCACAACCACATTGCACAACAAGCGAGGGTGATTCACCATCATGTGAAGGTTCAGTGAAGATCTGCCTGCACGTAGAGACCAGATGTAAGAGACGTGATGAATTACTGCACCACTCACATATTCAAAGATCTGTGAGACAACTGTATCTGAACAACCGCTGTCACCAGATTATGAACATTCAGCCACCAGGGGGCGATGGAGATGTTTTTGCTTCACTTTCGGAGCCGTCGTGTCGACAGCTGTGTCAAACGCTGAATGATTTTCTGTTTCTTCCTCGTCCTGCAGGTTGTATATTTGAAAAGACCAAGACTGAGGGGAAGCAGCTCTTGTGGGTTCCGAACTTTTCCTCAGATAATCAAGACAACAATAAGACAAAAGCCATCGTTATTCCTGAGGACGGCGTCTACTTCATCTACATAGGGACTTCCTTGAGTTGTCGCAATGATTTGGGAGCTGCATCGTTCAACGAGTTCCATCTGAGGCTGTCCCGATGGAGCCAATCTTACATCAAGCACACGACCCTCGCCGAGTCCCAGGACGGACTCATGTGTCCTCCGGTGGGGTTCAGGAGCGTGTACGTGGGACAGCTCTTTGACCTTTCGGAGGGAGATCACGTGAGCGTGTGGATTGAAGCTGGCTACGAACTGATCGAAAAGTCCACATTTGGGGCTTATCGTGTGGAGAGTTAAGGTTTCTGCTCATTGATTCAGGCTTTGTAATGTATTTGTTTAAATGTTTTATATATTAGAAATACTTTTTGGTTATTTATCACCAATCATTAATAAGCTTTGTATGTTTTACAGTAACTTGAGGCTTTAAAATGACTGGCTGGGAAGATTTCAACAGAATAATTAACACATGTTAACTAAATGTTAAACTAACTTACTGAGTCTATTTAACAGCAGTTTTACATTAACTCTGATCATTACTATCATTAATTCTGGTGAAAAGAATGTGTGGAAAAATGTGAAAATGATCTTATAGCACCAGCAGGCACTGAGTAAACATGAATATATAAATATAAATATGATAGAAAGATGTGACTGCATGGGGTCATTCAGTTTATTGACATAACTTTGATATTGTTGAACAAGATTATTGTATTATGTCTTAGGATTTTATTACTACTATGTTTTATTGTATTTTTCTGCATGAACAAACTTGATTTGATACATGACACTACAACTGGATCTTTTAAATTCACATAAGAGACAAATTATTATGTGTTTGATTCCAAAGATGAAAGGATGTATCACTAATTTCACCAAACGTGATTTGAGTTGAACACAACAGGAAGTTTAATATGTTGAACATGTCAAACTTATATTAACAATATACAAAGAAAAAATCTAGAAGAAACTGTGAAAATTTTGACTTCCCACAATATTATCACATATATTATGTGTATTTCAGGTTCGGTGAAGTGTAAAGTGAAAACTAGGGAATATAAAGATTACTTATCGTTCATCACATCAGACAGAAAAAGTGCTTTTTGTTCAAATAAGTTGTTTTTCATTCAATTAAATAATTCAAACTGGATATTTTTATTGTTGTTGTTTTTCTACACTGGGATTTCTTCATCAGCATTTGATCTGTTGCTGGGTCACACAGATGCTGTGGCTCAGGAGGTCGAGCGGGTCGTCCACTGGTCATAATGCAGGTGGTTTGAGCCCCGGCTCCTTCAGGCTGAATGTCAAAGATACTGAACCTGACACGGTCCCTGATGGCTGAGCCGTCGTTAAGTGGGGTTCGCTTGTAAAATGTGTTTAAGAACAACTTCAACCTCCTTTGTTCAATGTGCGTTTATTAAACCTCTCTACCTGAAGTCAACTTTGTTTTAGGAAGTTTTTATTTCTGTGCATCAGTGTAAACCGACAGCTGAAGGTTACGTCTCAATTCAAAAACTCATGACACAGGACGTTATAAATACAGTTTAAGATCTTAGAGGTTAGTGAGAGAATGTAGCTGCGAAGTCGGTTCCGTTTAAAGCAACACTGTGTAACTTTACTAAGCAACAGCGCCCTCTGCAGCCAGTGGTGATTCTTAGGTAAAACGTGGCCTGAATCCCGCTGGAGGTCAGAACCACTGTCCATAGAGGCGAACTAAGCCTTTGGCCGGGGCGGCGAAATGTGTGAGGAACGTGCCAATCACGCAGCACCTGCAGCCGCCTCTTTCCCCGCCTCTTTCCCCGCCTCCCGCCCCCAGCTGTCAAGAGCCAGCGGTCGATTCCATTTAACTTTATTTAACTTCATCAGAAATTTTCTTTGAGATAGAAAACAAATCCCTTAAGAGGATACTGCAGCGTCTCTACACGACCCAGATTATCTGATATAAAAAGAGACGACTATTGAAGCGCTCTGTTAAATTATATAATCAGTGTTGTGCATGTTCATATTTTTTGCGAACGCTGAACTGAACAAATCAGTTTACAAATGATGAACGTGAGCAGCTTTTTATTTAGTCATCATCGTACAGGCCATCATGTGAACCCCCACTCACTCAGAGACACGCAGTGAGATCACAGCTCCTGAAGCAGCCGCCAGTGACTCTGTAGAAGTGAAACACAGAGTTCCTCTGGTCTCAGCTGCTTCAGGATCAGAGCAGAAGCTGGTTTGTACCGAGCTGGAGTTTCTGTGTCCTCCTCCACTCGGCTTCACTGGAACTAATACACACTCATCACTAGTTCTCAGGACCTGATCAGCACAGGAAGTCACTGAGTGTTGGTTTGATTCCAGTTTATCAGACTCATTGAAACATCATGGAAATGACTCGTCAACAGTTTCAGTCCAACACGAGACGCTCAGTCAGGACTCAGTGTTAGAATGAGCGACACGCAGACACGATCCGACTCCATCGACTCAGAACCAAACACACGACCGGACGTTTGTCATCGACATCATAACCATCCCAATACAAAACGGGACTAAGTTGTGTATAGGAGAGATTTGCACTGGTATTAGTTAGTTTGAGGAGCTGAAATTGGATTATATAAAATAGTTATATGTGCTAGATGCACTAGATCACTCGCACTTTGTGTGTCAGGCATATTAGCGTTTGTGTGTTGTTGCTGCTGGTACGATGCCTCAGCCTGTTTTTATATCATGAAATAACTAAATAAAACCAAAAGGTTCAGAAACACTTGAACAAACATCAGTGAGATAAGAACGACCTGAAATGACAGAAACATCTTTACAAACATTTATTTAACGTCTACTTTGATTCTTTAGTTTGGTTCATGTCCCATCTGCTAACATGGAGGAGGAGGGTTTATACTGCAGCCAGCCACCAGGTGGCGATAGAGCTGATTTGGTTTTACCTGATGGAGCTCAATCAATCAATCAATCAATCAATCAAATTGTATTTGTATAGCCCATATTCACAAATCACAATTTGTCTCATAGGCTTTAACAGGGTGAGACGTCCTCTGGCCTTCGCCCTAGCTGTCATGGTGTTGATCTTTATTTATAGGCTGCATGACGGTGACTTCACTGTATTCATAGAAACAGAGAGAATCCCCGGTCGTCCAGATAAAGACCTGGCGACGCCTACCACGCCCGAGTTCTAAAAGTGACCGTGGATGTGATCTCCCTTCAGGAACCACACGGTGAATCACAGAGGCCTTACTCACCCGCCCCCGGATCTCCTGCTGAGAATAAACAGCTCGACGTTTCTTCATTGCATCATAACGCTCACATGGGCAGGGAGCAGAGTGATGACATCATATAAACAGATTCATTCACTGCCTCCAAGTGCTTCACAAATAAAATACACGCAAGTAAAAATACATAAAAACTAATAAAGATAGGCAAAAGAATCAGCATGACCCACATTAGAATAATAAAAACAGGAAATGGGTCAAATCGGTGAATGTTTGATAAAAGCTGTGATTCAAAGAAAGATACCGACTCAGTTTGTCTTCAGGTTGTTCTAGGATCTCTTTAGGGATCTTATATTAAAGTAATCTTATATTAAAGTAAGCTTATATTAAAGTAATCTTATATTAAAGTAATCTTATATTAAAGTAAACTTATATTAAAGTAAATCTTATATTAAAGTAAATCTTATATTAAAGTAAACTTATATTAAAGTAATCTTATATTAAAGTAAATCTTATATTAAAGTAAACTTATATTAAAGTAAACTTATATTAAAGTAATCTTATATTAAAGTAAACTTATATTAAAGTAAACTTATATTAAAGTAAACTTATATTAAAGTAAACTTATATTAAAGTAAATCTTATATTAAAGTAATCTTATATTAAAGTAAATCTTATATTAAAGTAAACTTATATTAAAGTGAATCTTATATTAAAGTAAACTTATATTAAAGTAAACTTATATTAAAGTAAATCTTATATTAAAGTAATCTTATATTAAAGTAAACTTATATTAAAGTAAATCTTATATTAAAGTAAACTTATATTAAAGTAAACTTATATTAAAGTAAATCTTATATTAAAGTAAACTTATATTAAAGTAAATCTTATATTAAAGTAAACTTATATTAAAGTAAACTTATATTAAAGTAAATCTTATATTAAAGTAAACTTATATTAAAGTAAATCTTATATTAAAGTAAACTTATATTAAAGTAAACTTATATTAAAGTAAATCTTATATTAAAGTAATCTTATATTAAAGTAAACTTATATTAAAGTAAACTTATATTAAAGTAAATCTTATATTAAAGTAAATCTTATATTAAAGTAAACTTATATTAAAGTAAATCTTATATTAAAGTGAATCTTATATTAAAGTAAATCTTATATTAAAGTAAATCTTATATTAAAGTAAACTTATATTAAAGTAAACTTATATTAAAGTAAATCTTATATTAAAGTAAACTTATATTAAAGTAAATCTTATATTAAAGTAATCTTATATTAAAGTAAACTTATAAAAGTAAATCTTATATTAAAGTAAACTTATATTAAAGTAAATCTTATATTAAAGTAATCTTATATTAAAGTAAACTTATATTAAAGTAAACTTATATTAAAGTAAACTTATATTAAAGTAAACTTATATTAAAGTGAATCTTATATTAAAGTAAACTTATATTAAAGTGAATCTTATATTAAAATAAACTTATATTAAAGTAAACTTATATTAAAGTAAACTTATATTAAAGTAAACTTATATTAAAGTAATCTTATATTAAAATAAACTTATATTAAAGTAAATCTTATATTAAAGTAAACTTATATTAAAGTAAATCTTATATTAAAGTAAACTTATATTAAAGTAAACTTATATTAAAGTGAATCTTATATTAAAATAAACTTATATTAAAGTGAATCTTATATTAAAGTAAATCTTAGAGATAACAAACCGGACTTTTCATGCCGTGGCCAGAAATATGAATCATATGAATACAAATAATAATTTTGTGTGTGCTGGATTTGCAAGTTGTCAAATGAACTTTTTCATTTTCCTTTAGTTTCTATTGAAGCTAAGTCAAAAAGTGAATGTGTTGATAAGTGACATGTTTGTGGACATTCAAGAAACACACAACCACATTACTGTTACACACATGCATGTTTATTGTACATCAAACCAGTGCCCATCATTCAGAGGAAAACACAGATGTGATGAATGTTCACTCATTTATTGCAACAACACACTCAACTCTAAATATGAAAATAACCCAAAACACAGCTCTCTAAATAACTGAAATCCTGAATTTATGTACACACACAGTAAATAAATATGTTCTCCAGTCAGCTTAAACTTCCACTGCTGCTACGAACTTTCACAGCTACTCAACCCACTCATGAGCCTCAGTTCAGTACACACGTTGGAAATTAAAAGGTAGCCTGAGGGGGGCGCTAGAGGAAATTATTAGTTTACTCATTAAATTAAATTCTGACAGTAGGTTGTGGCCAGACCGTGACCATCGAGTAAAAGTCAGTGAGGCCCAAAAACATCTGTATCATCCTCTGGGAACCAGGAACATCTTTGCTAGCTATGACCGTAAATTCAAGGTCCAACAAATTTGAAATTACTCGTAATTAAGTCCAATGTATTTGAATGAGGAGGTTATATCGTACAAAGTAAAGAGGAATCCCTCTCTTGGTTTGTTACCACGATGTAGAACCTGAAACACTGATCGTTCACTCAGGAAAACTACGTAACATTCCTGACTCACTGTGTCTTACTATTGGTTTAACGTCGTCCCAGTTTGAATATAACTGAAGTCATGTTCGATACAAAGTGAGAGTTCTACCGTGAACTCTCACTTTGTATGGGTCATTTCCCTTTGACAACATTACACTCGGCTCTAACTCAGTGAACAAAATAAAGACTTTACATCATCGGAAGTTAGTTTAAAATTTAGGATCAAACCGAACTAAAGCACCTTTCTCACAGGTGATGAGTCATTTCTCTGATGTCCCTGGTGTAAACTCACATGTGGAGTCAGGTCCAGCTGTGACTCACTCAGAGCAGCTAGCGTGGTGATGTATGATAAGGTGATTTACGTGTGACAGCAGAGTTACCACACACTGATCATTCTAAGTTTGTGACTGATCGTGTTTTTCGCCCTGCAGACGTTTGAGCCACGTCAGCGTCTACCTGGATCTCAACTTTCACTTTGGTGAGTTCAGCATCATCAGGGTTCACGGGAAAGACGAACCAGACAACAAGACAAAGACCCTGAACGCCTCACGGAAGCTTTGAGACTTATAACAAAATGTACGATTTACCAACACCCGAAGTACACAGGTGTGCTGAGTGCGCTGCAGCACCTCCTACTGGCCAGTTTCTGGAGTACCAGTTTGAGACTCGCACAGAGTAATTTTCCATATTTGACTTATTTATGGAACATGTTCTATTAACTGTCACCTCTCAGAAACAGAAACTGTAGAATGAGACGTAAAGAGAAGATTGATGATTTTAAAGATGTAACAGTGGTTTAGATATGTTTCAAAACAGAAAATCTTTACTAAACCAGGAGGGTCTCATTGAATATGATTTATCTTGAACCAAATCCGTGAGATTCGGAAGATTCAGGTTTAAGGAAGAATCATCCAAACTGCAGCGCTAACAACATGAGAGTGTAGCTGTAGCCGTGGCAACGTCAGCCTCCGAGTAAACATGAGTGATGAGAGGAAACAACCAATCAGACAGAGACGCACCTGATGCAACTTCAATCATCCACCAGTTTATGGAAACTCCTCTGACAGGTGTGTGTGTGTGTGTGTGTGTGTGTGTGTGTGTGTGTGTGTGTGTGTGTGTGTGTGTGTGTGTGTGTGTGTGTGTGTGTGTGTGTGTGTGTGTGTGTGTGTGTGTGTGTGGGTCCATTAGCTCAGCAGTTCGAGGTAGGTGACGGGAACTTTGCCCTTCTCGTTGCCCCGTTCTCCAATCAACCAATCAGGGTCCATTCCTGGTACGGTGTGAACGGTAATGATCTAGAGAAACAAACAGAAAACAAGGAAGATGTTTCTAGATCAGTTTGATCACTAACCTTACGTAGTGAGGACATTGTGCTTGGTCCTCACTTTTCAAGGGGCTGTTGGGGGTTTGTCTTTTCTAGGTTACAGTTAGAGCTAGTTCAGTTGTGATGCTGAGTTAGGAAATGCGTGATGCCAGCAGCTCTACGCTGGTATACGCAGGTAAACATGTGCAAACGCACTAAAACAGGTGATTGACTCCTTTCCCACGTCCAGAAGAGGAGTTGTACTTGTTTTTCCTGAGGCTGAGAAGCTCACCTCACTCTTTTGACTCCTGCACTTCCTCTGATTAATGTCTGAAAAACATCCGGCCACCGTGCGCTGGCATTTCCAGGTCAAGCAGTCGGAGCGCTTGTTGCAGCTCAGCTGATTATTGCACAACGAAAACTCTGCTGCTCAGCTTCATGTGTTATTTACCTGATGCTTAAATAACAAGAATCTAAACTAATTCATTTTAATGAAAATGAATTAGTTTATTACTAATTCAAAGCAGTGGGCCAGGGAAGCTGTGGAGGATCTTCAGGCGTGCTTGGACTGTACAGATTGGGAGGTGTTCAGGACTGCTACAAACAGCTTCTGTGAGGACAGCTGTGTCCCATCACGCTCCAGGGTGTGTTACAACAATGACAAACCCTGGTTCACAGCCAAACTCAAAAAGTTAAGGTTGGAGAAGGAAGAGGCGTTCAGGAGTGGGGACAGAGACAGGTTTATAGAGTCGAAATACAGGTTTAGCAAGGAGGTGAGAGAAGCTAAACGTCTGTACTCTGAGAAACTCCAACACCAGTTCTCAGCCAACGACTCGGCCTCTGTCGACATTTAGCATTTTACTTTTACTTTACTTTTTATATCTTTTATATCTTTTTATTTTATATTTGTTTTTTTCTTATGTAAAGTACTTATTGTGTTTTTATGTTTTATGTTCATTGTATGCACCTATACACCAAGGCAAATTCCAGGTAGGTGTAAACCTACTTGGCAATAAATACTTCTGATTCTGATAAATACTTTTAAAGGATCACTTCACATCACCCTCTTCACTGAGATGGATGAGTTTACTCAAACTTTCACTTTGATAAACCTGCACAACTTGTACATGGTGCAGATAGAAATCAAATTCAGATCCAAACTGTGAGGATCTTTAAATCTGTAACGATGTTTCTGTCCTCTAGTGTGGGGCTGCGTTCAGCTCCGACCAAACGTCGCAAACGCTAATTTAAATCTAACGGTGGTGCTTTGACACTTTGTGGTGAAACACAAGTGTTGTATCTACGGCAGCTGAGGAGGTCATTCTTGTTGAAGAAATCTCAGAGGTAGATGACATGAGTTTAAATACGTGTTTACATTACATTTCATTGAGCTGAAGCTTTTATCCAAAGCGACTCACAATTAGTGCATCAACCACGAGGCAACAAACCAGAACAACAAGAATCAAGAAAGTACACTTTTCTGAGCTGCAGAGGTCGGAGGTCACTAGCATGTAGACCTGCCAGGAGGGAGGTGCAATAGTCTAGGCCTGAGATGACCACAACCTGGACCACAACCTGGACCAGAGCCTGGACCACAACCTGGACCACAACCTGGACCAGAACCTGGACCAGAGCCTGGACCAGAACCTGCGTCGCCCTCAGAGTGAGAAGCGGGCGTATCCTCCTGATGCTGTGCAGCATGTATCTACAGGAACGTGATGTTACAGTAATGTTGGCAGTGTGGGAGAGTTGGTTGTCGAGTTTCACACCCAGGTGCCTAGCAGTCTGTGGGGGTCGTGCGTGGGAGGACACTTTCCCTGGAAGGAAAAGTGATTCAGTCTTGTCAAGGTTAATTTTCAGGTGGTGAGCAGACATCCAGTGATGTCAGACAGAGACTCGTGCTGCTGCCTGTGTTTCAGATCCGGGAAAAGAAGAGTTGATTGTTTAATAACACTTACTGTAACACGCTCCAGTCTCTTAAAGAGACAGGAGCTAAAACCAAGTGTTTGAGACAGAGGCTGAAAGAGGAGCTGCAGCGATGGACACTCTGAGGACACTGATGAACATTAGAGTGTGAAAACATTTTACAGTCATAACACTGATTAAAATGATCAACATGAAGATGAGCTGAATCTGTTTCTTTTAAAATGTCTGTGGATTCTTCCTCTAATCTCTTAAGTTGGACAGAGAAGAGATGACTCCAGACAGACTGGACAGGAGCAATTATTCAAGGACTAATCTGTAAAAGCATGTTCATGTATGAGCTCAGTAACAATGAAGAGCAGTGACGCATGCTGGGAAAGACCCCTGAGAGCGGGATTACCAGTTTTCTGTGAGAACGAAAGAGTCTATTAACGTTTGAAACATTTAATGTGCAAAGTGAGTTTTAATTTCAAACAACAGGTCAACAGAAACTGCTCCCTGCTGATGAGTCAGAGTAGTGCGATAGAGGATGTTAGTGTGGAGTGAGTCAGAGGGCTGTACCTCGTCAGCCAGGAGGGACAGCTCGCTGACACCATGGGCGTCGTAGTCATAGAGGACCTTGGCCTTTCTGGTTCCTGTGACGGGGAACTGACTCTGTTCCACCGCCAGCGTGCCAACCACTTTCTGGCCGGACAACACCGTTGCCCCCGGAGACGGTGGTCCAGACAGGAAAGCGGAGGAATGGGGGGCACTGGGAGCACTGGTACAACTGTTGGGACAATTAACGGATATGAGACATGAATTGTTTCCAGCTTCTACATGTGAAGCTGCTGTATCACTGTTCTGCAGGGTGTTTATTCTTCTCACTCATAATCATATCTTATTGGAGTGGAGCCATGGCATCCAGGCCCCGCCCATACATGCAATCAGCCAATCATGAGTCCCTCTCAGCTGTCAATCAGGATCTCTAAGCCTGTTTATCATATAACCAATTAAAACCAAACTTATCCAGCCAGCCATCGGGGGGGGGGGCTCATTTCCATTGATTTGAACTTTTGCAAATAATAAAATGAAAACATTTATAATTCGATATAATTACAATCGGAGAGTCTTCACCTCCCAGTTTGTGATTATATAATTTATCATATGAATCATTTGACTGAAGTTTGTTTGATGACTTCTTTGAAAAAAAAAGTAATAAAGTAAAAGGTTGTAGTCAGAGGTATTTAGTGATGCATCAATGTGCGTCAGTGTCACACACATGTTTGTGTCTTAGTGTCGACACTCACTCACGCATGTTACCTCCTAACTCCAACCTCAACCATCCAAACTACAGCCTTCACCGAACCGAACCCTGAACCAGTGTTAACCCTCAAACAGCCGCTGAGGAACTGGGAACCATCACGCTGTTGCTCTACACTGGAAATGGTCCCCACAAAGAAACAGGAACAAACACACACACACTCCACATCTGCATCTGTTTAGAGAAAAGACCAGAAAGTTGTTTCCCAACATCTGTGACACTGGAGAGGGAGATTCTACCAGCCAATCAGAGGGAGGCCTGTAAATATTTACACACACACACACATATACATACACAGAAACACACACACATACACAGACACACACACACACACACACACACACATACTACATATACATACACAGACACAGACACACACACACACACACACACACACACACACACACACACACACACACACACACACACACACACACACACACACACACACACACACACACACATATACATACACAGAAACACACACACACACACACACACACACACACAGACACAGACACACACACACACATATACATACACATATACATACACAGACACACACACAAACACAGACACAGACACACACACACACATATACATACACAGAAACAGACAGACACACACATACACACACACACACACACACACACACACACACACACACACACACACACACACACACACACAGACACACACACACACACATGAGATGAACTGGTAGATGAACTGGGAGATGAAGTGGTAGATGAACTGGGAGATGAACTGGTAGATGAACTGGGAGATGAACTGGGAGATGAACTGGGAGATGAACTGGGAGATGAACTGGTAGATGAACTGGGAGATGAACTGGTAGATGAACTGGTAGATGAACTGGTAGATGAACTGGGAGATGAACTGGGAGATGAACTGGGAGATGAACTGGGAGATGAACTGGTAGATGAACTGGGAGATGAACTGGTAGATGAACTGTTGAGGAGATGAACTGGAGATGAACTGGGAGATGAACTGGGAGATGAACTGGGAGATGAACTGGGAGATGAACTGGGAGATGAACTGGGAGATGAACTGGGAGATGAACTGGGAGATGAACTGGTAGATGAACTGGTAGATGAACTGGGAGATGAACTGGGAGATGAACTGGTAGATGAACTGGTAGATGAACTGGGAGATGAACTGGGAGATGAACTGGGAGATGAACTGGTATGTGTGGATCAGGAGATTGTCTCCTGTGATGGTGTTTAATGGGCACTCCTCACCTGTGGAGCTCCCGCTGCAGCTCCTGCATGTGGTGGTGACACTGAGCGTAGTACGTCGCCTGAGCCTCCGCAAAATCCTGCAAACATCTCTGGTGGTTGAGCTGAGAGGAGAAAAGAAACGAGTGTGAGAGGAGACGGATTCTGCTTGTTTTCATTCCACCTTCACAGGATCTCACAGAAACAACAGATTTCCAGTAAACAGATGTTTTTAACATTGAGCGGATTCCTCAGAGGAAACCATCCGACTTGTTGAGAGAACTGATATTTATAAGTGTGAGTGATTTGGTCCAGATGAAAAAAATCTGGTTCTAGTGAATTTAATGGTGACTCATAATGTTTTTGGTGGTAGCGAGTCGTTCTGTACCAGTAAATCCTGGTTTCTTCATGAAATGTCTCGTCTCCTCGGCTCAGTGACGTTTTAATATTTCTGTTGAACAGAATCAACTTTCAAATATTCATCTTGACTTGAAAGATGTGTCCAACTGAGATGTTCAGATGAAGGCCCGTTAGTGGCCTGATGTCCTCAACACTCATATGACATATCTTCAAATTCACTTTTAGTGAACGACTGAACCTCTTTCAAAATGAACTTTCTCATTATTTTTAAACTGTAGTTAATATGATGATAATAATAAACAGACTGAGCCGCAGTGACAGAAGCTGAATGCAACACGATGAGACATGTTTCTCATTTCCTCTGCATCATCACTCGGGCCGAGGCGGAGCGGCTGACTCACTGAGTCACATGACAGGACTCACATGTGTGCTGCTGATTCCTTCCAGCAGCAGTCGAGTGACTTCAGCCTGTCGGTCGAACTCGGTCTGAGCGACGCGCAGCTCGTGCTCTGCCTGCAGGAGGAAGTGAAGAGCGTCACAACTGGGCTCAGACACAAACACACACAGTGCCCACGAGTGAAGACACTTACTTTATCCACCTCCTCGCTCAGCAGCTGAGAGCACAGAGGAAAACACATTTGTTAAAACCACAAAAAAATGTACGAAGAGTATTATTATAACTTTGTTCACGTTAAATTACAACTTTATACTTGAAATCCGAGACTTTATTTCTTCCTCAGTTTGGTCTTAATACTGCGTCACAGTTTTAATAGATGTTGCCTTGAAGAAGAAAATAACAAAGAGCTGCATCATTAAATCTTATTCTAATTCATTCTCTTTTAAAAACCTTTTATTGTACAAAATATTTCTCCTGCCACTGATATAACTATTTAATTCTATTCTTATATTTCCACCTTAATGTTGCGTGATCTTCGAACTGCTTTTGTAAATATGTCTCTGATGTGTTTGTGTCTGACGGCCGCCATCGCTGTTGAACACCAGCTTGAACTGAATCTGACCTTTACTCTACTTTCTGCAGATGTGGACAGCTGCAGAAAGTTTGTTGTGTTGTGCCCCCTTGTGTTGAACTTGTGTTGTTGTAAGGAAGCATCACTTTACCAAATAAATATTTGATATTTGCAGGTGAGATGTTTTATGGGTCTGACTATGTCCTGGTTCATATCAGGTAACAACAAATGTAGAAAATCCGGATAAGTGGTGGAGACTATTAAGTGGATTCAAAATGAGACAATGTTTACTTGATTGGATTAACTGGATTGTTGGGACTCGGTGGACGTTGACATGTGTCTCCTCTTTTTCCTCAACTCGCAGGACAAATAATTCAAGTCAAATTGTCCAGGACCAAAGGAGGAACGGTGGAGGAACGGTGGAGGAACAAAAAGCACAAAACGAACCCTGAATCTCTGAGGAGCGAGGAGAACATTTCTACCACCACAGACAAACGGCTCTAACTCCCGTGTTCTACTTCTATTTCACTGCGACACATCGATCAACACAACCTTCCTCTGCTCGCATGCAGCCGGATCCGTGGCCACGTCCCAGCTCTCCCAGCCGCTCTGCAGCTGATTCAGTCACAGACACACAAACATGGAACATGACACATCCACCTTCCACTCATTGTCCACACATGTTACAGATGTTTTACTAGGAGGCTGCAGGAGAAGATCCAGAAAATGTCCAGACAATGACTCAGACATTTGTTCTCACAGACAGAACCTGCAGAACACGTCAGGAACACGTGAGGAACACATCAGGAACACGTCAGGAACACGTCAGGAACACGTGAGGAACACGTGAGGAACACGTGAGGAACACGTCAGGAACACGCCAGAACACATGAGGAACACGTTGGAACACGTGAGGAACACGTGAGGAACACGTCAGGAGCATGTCAGACTTCAGGTCTGAAAGGAGGTTACTAAATGCAGCTGATCTTTCCCTCACATGATCTTCACCTGGTTGTCTGAGTCTGAAGCAGTGAACTAAACTGACTTGATGTTGGTTTTTAAAGTCCCTATGTCAGTCGATCTGTTAGCAGGTTAGCTTAGCTGACGGATGTTTGTCTCTTACCGCTGACGCACTGGCAGAAAGGACGTAGTTTCGAGGCCTCGTCTCCTGAAAATCCGGTGCAGCCTTCGAACAAGAGCAGAGAAGAGTCACAGTCATAAACTTAGAATCATTAAAACAGAAAAACAAAAAGAAGTTGGAAGACAAAAAGCAAAGAAGCTCCACGGAAATCGAGAAATGAAAATCATTAAAAGCAGAGGACACAGTATTTGAATGATCTGATGTAAAGAGCTGAACTCCAGACCAACGCCATCCAGGCACCAATCTGATGATTTACTGATTCTGTTCAAGGACAAGTCGTTATCGTTAGTGGACATAAACCCCACCTACTCCATGTTAGCAGACGGGACACCAAACTAAAAGTTGGTTTGAATTTAATTTGTTATTTGATGATATAAAACCGGGCTGAGACGTCATGTTTGAGACAACAGGACGAGAAGAAGCAGAAGAAATCTGTGAAAAGATGAAACTCACTGCAGCTTTAGCTTCTGCCAGCTTCGCTTTTTTCAGACGAGCTTTGCAAATGTCGAGATCCAGACGTCGATTGTCCAGAAGCTTCCTCTCTTTCTGCACAAGACGAGAAGAATCGAGTGAGAAACACTGTGACGTCCGTTTAACTTTTAATTTAAAGATCAAACGACACAAAATCAGATATGAGAGAACACAAAGGTCCAAGTCAGTCGCTGTGAACGACCCGACCATCTCCTGCTGCTCCTCGTTTCACACAGCTCCTGTGTGAAACGTCTTAAAGCAACATGGCGTCACTCAGACTCACTGAAATCGTCCTCCAGTCTCCTTCCAGGAAGTTACGTAGAGGAGTGAGGAAGGAGACGGCTGAGGTCTGGAGGAAGTCACGCTCGGCTCCTCCCAGTTTCTTCTGGTACTCTCCGACTATGATCAGGGTGCTACCTACACACAAATACACAAATACACACATGTGTTACACACCAAGGAAAATCTAGTGGCTGCAATAATAACTTTTTTTGTTTGGCACTTTATCAAAACCAGGTTAAAAAGAGCTTCACAAACAGTGTGTGACAGTGTGTTACAGTGTGTTACAGTGTGTTACAGTGTGTGACAGTGTGTTGCAGTTTGTTACAGTGTGTGACAGTGTGTTACAGTGTCTGACAGTGTGTTACAGTGTGTGTCACTGTGTTTGTGTGACAGCAGTTCAGACTGTGGTTCTGATGGGACCTCCACTGACCGTACGGCGTCTCTGGACCAAACTCCTGTGCGGCGTCCAGCATGTATTGTCCCAGCAGCTCGGCGTTGGTCGTCCTGGACGGAAGCTTCTTGTCCAGTTTGTCGTAGATAAACTCTTCGATTCGAGAACCTGAGCAGGTGAAACAAAGAAAACAAAGTTCAGGATCCGTCGTCAAAATCATCGACACAAAATGTAAGAACATTTGCATCGTATTGTCAATCATATATGTTTTGTTATGTGTTTACAATGTTTTTTGTATGTGTTGTGTCACGTATGTGCTTTTGCTGTATTTAGTAGAAACCAATACGTCTGTAAGATGAAAACATAATTGTAGAAATGTTGTCAGAAAACCCACTTTAGAGTTTCCAGTGTCCCTGAAGGCATCACTGCCTGGCAGCTACCTGAGTGTGTAACTCAACACTTGTGTGTGTGTGTGTGTGTGTCTGCCGAGTCACTGAAACTCCAACCTGCTCACGTCAGCTCGTGTTCTCCACATGTTGATGCTGCACGAGAACATCTGCTGCAGTTGTGATTATATTGTTTTGGGATTTTTAGATCTGGACTTTTGGATTCTGAACTTCCTGTCTCCTGTTTTACTTTGAAGTTTTTTACCTTGTGTGTCTCTGACTTTTTTTTACTTCCTGTTTGATTGTTTCCTGCTGCTGTGATTGGCTGCTCCACCCTGATGGGCCACACCTGAGTTCAATCCTCTCTCTTCCTCTCTGTGTAGTTCGTCTGTTCACGTTCTCGTTTCTTTTCCTGTTTTTGTTCCCAGCTTTTCAGTTTTGATCTCGTCTTCCTGATTTGTTCATTTTGTCTTTTGGAGTTTCCTCGAGTTTGGATTTTCAGTTTGTCGTCACCGTCCTGTCTCCTGAGACTGAGACACACTTCGTTCATTCTATTCCTCTTTCTACCGGCCTTGCTCATGCTATGCAGTTTAGGTCCGGTCTTACTTTACGTGAAGTTAAATTGATCTTTTATTTATCCCACAACAGTGAAATTAAGATATGGCCAAACTGTGTATCAAGATAAAAATGTTCACATCAGACCACATCGATAATTAT
This sequence comes from Hippoglossus stenolepis, assembly GCF_022539355.2. Classification (NCBI taxonomy): domain Eukaryota; kingdom Metazoa; phylum Chordata; class Actinopteri; order Pleuronectiformes; family Pleuronectidae; genus Hippoglossus; species Hippoglossus stenolepis. Next base: position 679,997 of record NC_061500.1, on the reverse strand, counting down.
CGCCATAAATGTCACATTATTATATTTTTTGTTGAAAGACTGATTTTATAAATCTTATGTTGATCCATTGAGTGTTAAACCTCTTCAGTGTGTTTACAGTATATATTATATCCATATACAGTTTACTGAACCTCTGTTGCTATTGGTGACATTTTATTGCAAGGATTATTGATATTATAACTCAGTAAATAATAATATAATAATAATCAATAAGTTTTATAATCACAAGAAAATAATATAGAATATAACAGAATATATACAGTGAAACAGGACTGCTCATGTATGAAACTGAAATTGCACAAAGAGAAAATGGTTGTAGAGATATACTTGTTTTTAACTACATGTATGTGTCATGGCTGCCTCACGTATCATAATTAAAGCGTAACACGTCTGAGAGATGAAATAAACACCTGGCCAGTAGGGGCAGTGTTTATTTAGACTCACCTGTGTGATCCACTGAAGCATGAAAAGATAAAAACACAGAGCACAGGACATGAAGCAGTTTCCAGCTGCTGAACCACACCTGGACCAAACACTGGGACATACACATGTGCAATACATGTGAAGTCAGATTCTGTCACATTTATCCAATAAAATGAGCAGAGGTCATGGACACAAAAATATAAACATACAAACAATTTATTTCTTTCACTTTAAATTGAACGAGAATATTTATTTTGTATTATATAACTCATTCAACAGGAAGTGATGTCATTTGTTGAAACTGTTCACAAGAGAAAGTTGTTTACTCATTATTCCCTTTACACAGTAATAACAACGTGTGGGCGTGAGGAGCTGGGGATCGAACCCCCGACCTCACGATGAGTGGACGACCCGCTGCTCCTCCTGACTTACTTGGGTTGGGCTGCAGCAGCACCTCCGTTTGTCTCAGGATCTTCTCGGTCCAGTTCTTGGTTCCGTCGGCTCGAGTGAGGAGGTTCTCGAGGTGTTGATCCAGCTCGGTTCTCTCAGCCTGACCCAGTTTCTCCTCCGTGAACTACGTCAGAGTGCAGGAGGTGAAACTACAGGAGGTGTCTTCACCTGATGAAATCCACTTTGTGCTTTAACCTCAAATCGATGGAATCTGGCTCCAGACCTTGGTCGACCTGCGACTTTCCACACGACGCCATCATCATATTACAATTTATGTTTTGGTCTAATTTGGTTTAAATGCTAAACTAACAACATTCCCATTAGCCTTAGTTATTTTCAGTGCTAAATAGCCATCGCTAGCGTGCTAACATGCTACATTAAACATGGTTACAAACTATCCCTCATGCTAGCATAATCACCGTTAGCATGCTAACATGCTACATTAAACATGGTAACAAACTTACACCTGCTTCACTTCATATTAGCATATTCACTGTTAGCATGTTGGTGTGCTCATATTAGCATAAAGCAATAAATGAATTCAATAACCTGAATTCACAGACAGTTACATTAGGGAACAGATTACACTCAGAAAGTATTTTTACTTTTAGTATTTTAAAAGCAATTAGAAAAGTTATTGTTGTACTTTTACATGAATACACTTTGTAAAACGTCTGAGTACTTCCTCCCCCCCGATGCTAAGTGTACATTATTACATAGCCTCATAATTTATAAAGTAATAGTTAAGGCTATAAACTCGAAAACGAAATTTATGTCGAGTTCAAAAGGTTCAAGTTTTTGAGTCAAGTGAACTTTAGGTTTTTATGTAATTAAAGTATTTGAGAGGACTTAAGATGTTACTGTGGCGTTATAGATGGAGTTTATTCTATATATTATATAAGTCTATAATGTAGTGCACGTAATATGTTCTATATATATATCTATATAGATATAGATATATCTATAGATATATCTATGTGTTTTTATATGAGTCCACGCAGTGTGACCTGTCCTGAGGATGGGGGGGGGGGTCTGCATGTGTCACGTGGTTAAAACACGATCACAGCATCAATAATAAATGGAGGATTAACATGACGTGCACATACACACATGACACCACCAGTGTGTGTGTCTCTGTGTGTGTCTCCCTGTGTGTCTCTCTCTCTCTCTGTCTCCGTGTGTGTGTGTGTCTCTCTCTCTGTCTGTGTCTCTCTCTCTCTGTGTCTCTGTGTCATGTGTGTGTCTCTATGTGTGTCTGTGTGTCTCTGTGTCTCTGTGTATGTGTGTCTCTCTCTCTCTCTCTCTGTGTGTGTCTCTCTCTCTGTGTGTGTGTGTCTCTGTGTGTGGTGTCTCTCTCTCTGTGTGTGTGTGTCTCTCTCTCTCTCTGTGTGTGTCTCTCTCTGTGTGTGTGTGTGTGTGTCTCTCTCTCTCTGTGTGTGTGTGTCTCTCTCTCTCTCTGTGTGTCTCTCTGTGTGTGTGTGTGTGTGTGTGGATTAGCGGCCCTCAGCTCCGTGTCCTCCAGCCGGATACAGGACCAGACTACCGGGACATCCCTGCTCCTCCCCCGGGTCTGGCCCTGCGCTGCGGGGAGCCGCCTCTTACCTGCACGGCCCTGGTGAAGAAGACTCCCGCGTCCGAGGCCAGTTTCTTCACGTTGAAGTCCATGATGCTGCGGAGCTGCTCGCGGAGGAAGGTCCTCGATCAGCTGAGATGGTGCAGCCGTAAATACAGCCTCTTCACGGACACTCGGAAATCTCCCCTTCGCCCTGGCTTAAAGAGCCCGCACCCGCACCGAGTCACGACTCCCCCTCCTCCCCCTCCCTCCTCCTCACCCCGCAGCGTGTCCTGTTCCCGCAGCGTGTAGTTAGATTCAGGTGAAGTTAGATTCAGGTGTGGTTAGATTCAGGTGTAGTTAGATTCAGGTGTAGTTAGATTCAGGTGAAGTTAGATTCAGGTGTAGTTAGATTCAGGTGAAGTTAGATTCAGGTGTAGTTAGATTCAGGTGAGTTAGATTCAGGTGTAGTTAGATTCAGGTGAAGTTAGATTCAGGTGTAGTTAGATTCAGGTGAAGTTAGATTCAGGTGAAGTTAGATTCAGGTGAAGTTAGATTCAGGTGTAGTTAGATTCAGGTGTAGTTAGATTCAGGTGTAGTTAGATTCAGGTGTAGTTAGATTCAGGTGAAGTTAGATTCAGGTGAAGTTAGATTCAGGTGTAGTTAGATTCAGGTGTAGTTAGATTCAGGTGTAGTTAGATTCAGGTGTAGTTAGATTCAGGTGTAGTTAGATTCAGGTGTAGTTAGATTCAGGTGAAGTTAGATTCAGGTGTAGTTAGATTCAGGTGTAGTTAGATTCAGGTGTAGTTAGATTCAGGTGTAGTTAGATTCAGGTGAAGTTAGATTCAGGTGTAGTTAGATTCAGGTGTAGTTAGATTCAGGTGTGGTTAGATTCAGGTGTGGTTAGATTCAGGTGTAGTTAGATTCAGGTGAGTTAGATTCAGGTGTAGTTAGATTCAGGTGTAGTTAGATTCAGGTGTAGTTAGATTCAGGTGTAGTTAGATTCAGGTGTAGTTAGATTCAGGTGAAGTTAGATTCAGGTGTAGTTAGTTATCCAGCCACCCGGTGGACTACAGCTTGTTGTGGCTGTTTATTGTTTACATGTCAACTAATTTGTCAAATTTTGGTCTTTACATCGACAAACAGCCGCCTGCAGGAACCATTTCGTACTAAAACAAAAGTTCCTGGGACTAAAGATTCTAGGAGCTTTTGGTCAGTACTGCAGGCAGCCACCAGGGGGGCGATAGCGACACTTAGGCTTCACTTTTGCGGAGCTGTCATGGCAGCCATCTTTATTTACAGTCTGCGGTTAGTGAAGCCAACAATAGGTTTGAGTGAAATGTGGAAAAACCTTGTGATGATTAAGATGTTTTCATCATTACTCAGCTGTTCATGAACCTGCAGCAACAAGAGAAGAAACATCACCAACTCTTTCCCACTCCATCTTTATTGCTTACTCTTTCCTTTACACTAACGGCCTGGTAATATTCAGATCAGGAAAAACTCCACACAGTTCGGATCAAATGTTCCTCACTCAGATTTGGATTACAATTACAAAAGAAACCAATGACAGAGTGTCAACACACTTCAGAAACGTGAAATCAGTTTGTGACAGCAGTTTCTCATCATTTCTTTTTTAAATTTCAGTACATACATCTTTATAAATAATCAGGAACAGTCAACAACCCACAGTAGCTACCTGCCATCACAATGTGTTTCTTCATGGGAAGCATTCATGGAAACTAAGAAGTCGGATGAGTGATGGAGGCTGAAGATAAATCTACTTTCTACCTCAAGCACCTTAAATCAAACACTGTGTCGCTAACCAACTCAGTTTTAGTTTTGACCTCAATTGAATTCCTGACAGAAACATTTAGCAAGTCTCTGATCAAGCTTATGTCGACGAGAACGTTAGTGAAAATAGAAATACAAACACGACTGTACCGATCAGATTCCAATAAACTGTACGTGAGAACAAGGAAATCAGCTCAGTGAATAAAACTAAATGTGAGCGATCTGAAAAGTAAAATAAAAAATCAGTTCAGCATCGACAAACTGTAAATAGGCTGGAGCTGAGCGTAAATAAAGATGGACGACTCGAAAAGTGAAGCCAAACCATCTCAATCCCCCTGGTGGCTGACTGCACTATAAATTATAAACCTCCATGTTGGCAGATGGGACATGGACCAAACTAAAGAATCAAAGTAGACGTTAAATAAATGTTTGTGAAGATGTTTCTGTCGTTTCAGGTCGTTCTTATCTCTCTGATGTTTGTTCCAGTGTTTCTGATCACTTTGGTTTTGATTCGATATTTGATTTTTGTACAGTGGGGAGGAAGTGGCAATGCGTCGTCCATCTTTATTTAAAGTCACTGAGCGACACACTGTGGAGCCAGTGTGATGTTATTAGAAACCATTGTTTAATATGTCAGACCTGTTTCAACTAAACCAGCTGCAGGAGAAAATAACATTGCATGTGTGTTCCTTCACTTCCTGCTCCGGCTCGCCACCAGCGAGCAGAGGGCGAGCGGAGTCAAACTGAAATGAAGAAACAGCTCTGACCTAAAACTTATGAACTGTTCACAGCTTACAATTATTTGTAAAATATAAATATAAAATGGATGAATAATGGAAATAGTCAATTGTTGCCCAAGCCAACACAAGAAAAATTCAGTACAATAAACAGATTCAATTTTCCTTTACCCATTAAACCATCGCAAAAGATAAATGAGACCAGAACCTGCCCGATAGATTCCTATTCTGTTGATATAATTAAAGGAGAAATATTCTGTTCATCTTCAGGTTGATGATTTGAATTAGTGTTATGACTGTAAAATGTTTTCATACTCTAATGATCAAAAAACATCACTTTCCTCGGACACTTGGTTTTAGCTCCTGTCTCTTTAAGACCCTCCTCCTGATAAAGTCTGCTCTGATTGGTCAGCTGCTCCACTCTTTTACCTTTACCTGACTTTGTAAGGAAAACAGTGTCAGTTGTTTTGAACTATCGTCCAGACGACTGACGAGGAGCTTCAGGAGCAGGAGCTCCCTCTACCACAGGCTAGACGCTCGGTGGGAATTATGCAAATGTGGGGCATTGTGACATCACAATGATGAGGAAGTATCGGTCGGTACTAATGAGGTGTTTCAGGAGCGTCACAGCTTCCTGTGCAGGAGAGGAACTCGCTTTACCACAGACTTTGGGCTTTTAAACTTTGCAGAACTTTTACATTCACCAAAAATCTTTATAACACACTAGAGGAAAGAAACACAAAAAAACCACGTCTACTTTAACGTTCCACTGAGAGTCGAAGCTACAGGTGCCTGTAAGGTCACAAATGGAGTAAATAAACTCAGACTCTGATTTTGGTTTAAGAAAAACATGGAGTCGAGTTAAGTGAGAACTTCAAGGTGAGAGCTGCGATAGTGTTCAGTTCAGATTCCTGTGAGGATGACGCTTTATTTCTGAGACTTCTTGAACACATCTTTCCAGTTTCAAATATTTAAACATAGATGTGAACGCACCACTTTATTTTTCTCCTATCAGCTTTCAAGAGAAAAGTGTCTGATCGAAGTGAAGCAGTAACGTAGCAGCATGTTGACCAACCAGGAAACACGAGGGGTCATCAGACGTCGTTAAATGATCGTTTCCCTCAACTTCGTTTCTGTCATTATCTGGCATGGAACTTGACCACCGGAGGCACTGTTGAGTTAAGGAGGGGCAGAATAATTGGCGCTGCTTTAAGATTCAAGATGTCGTCTGAATGGTTAAACGACCTCAGACACTATATTGCCTTAAGTATGTGGACACCGAAACAAAGCTTGAAAGAACACGATACATCGGCCGCTGCTAGCATGACGCACCTTAATCCCTGAATGAACCGTCTGGGGCCGAATTGAATTGTGGGTAATGTAGTTGCAGGTAATGACAGGATAGAAGATTGTTGAATAAAATTACAAATTAAATGATAGCTCTGCTGCAGTGACCCAGAGTTCAACATTTTACGACTGTGACAGTAAATCGGTTGAGAAGATGTTGATGTTAGCGCTGCTTTAACAGCCTCCACTCGTCCGGGTTCAGGGTTTCCATCAGATGTTGAACCATCACAGTCAGTGTCATGATCCTGAAGGAGTTGGATGTAAATAACATCACGTTGGAGTCTGGGCAGGTCAGTATTGTTCTTTTAAATCAAACGCGTTGTGTCCCTGTGGAAGTGTCCTCATACTTTCGGCCGTATAGAGTATTTTCTGTGGGTGCTATTAGACGAAGCTCAAAACTGTCTCCAGTGAGACGACTGATCGGAACCAGGTGACCATGCCAGATAATTCAGACACTAAAGTTGAACAGAGGCTACATCCACACTACAAACGTTTTCATTTTAAAACTTAAACAACCTCTGTTCACACCAGCTCCATCTTTAGCTCCGTATCATTAATACCTCAAACTAACATCCTGAACACACGTGTCACATGACCGTTCACGTCCACAGGTCATGTGGTGTAAACAGGAAGTAGATGGTCTCCTCTGCAGCTGGTTGCTTAGGAACAGAAACTCCTCTGAAGGAGGAGCAGTGATGGTGAAGAGTCAGAGCAGGGACGACGAGGTGGAACTGTTACTGACAGGAAGTGTTACTGACAGGAAGTGTTAGCTTTGTGTTCACCGCTGGTCGTCGAGTCACGTGACTGATGAGAACCAATCAGGAAGAGAACGTGTCATCGTTTACTAAAGTCTCAGTTTCTGTTCAGACTGAAACTCAAACCAAATAAAAGAACCAGCAGCGTTTACACAAGTCTCTGATTTAGAAGCTGAAAAACTCTGTAGTCGTTCGGACAGTGATGGGTTTCAAAATAAAAACGTAGTCTTGTGGATGTAGCTTGAATCTAAATGATCCTTTAAAGAACAAAGAGGGTCCAGGTTTTCTACACAACACCTGAATGTTAATAGTTTCTGATCACTGACCACACATCAGTCAAACCTAGAGATTTAAATATAGAGAAAAGTCATGAGTGTTTACAGTTATATTATAAAACATACGCACAGTAAAAGGATGAGACAAACAGAATATTTACATATTTAACAAAGAAGTCCATCGTTGTGCCACGAGGTCGGGAAAGTCTCCCGTCACATCAAACATCAGTGTGACGCTTCTCTGCAGTCTACACACATAATGGCTAATATTCACTGTACATGTGTCCGCAACTCAGCGGACAAGCATGAGAACTGGGAGGTGTAACGGCGAGGACTTCAGCCTTTCGTTCAAAGTTACAATTAAAGGCAGTGAGCTGAGGAGGGAGTTCGTTTCCTTCCACTGAGAATCAAGCATCACTCCAACTGTTGTGTTCCGTCGCTAAGTCTGTGACACGCACACGCACACGCACACGCAGGAAACAGAGTCACCCACCCCCACAGACCCAAAAGAGATGCTCATGTGCAGCAGGTAAGCACCCTCACAACAAAACACCATGCACCACGTCTGCTGTCCTACGTGTCAAATATTAAGGTTCTGTCCAAACTGCTGCGACAGCTCAGAGACAGTTCTGCTCTAGAAAATAATAAGAATGATAAGAGTAAGAATAATGCACACGATCGACCCTCGTGAGGATGGCGGTCGGCAGGGCCTTAGGTCGCTTTCATTGATTGCTCCTGTGGCGTCAACCTCTTTGTCCGTAGTTTACCTCCTGTCCGTGGTTTGTTTCCATGGGGTCCTCCTTGAAGGTTTCACACTGCTCCATCACTTTCCTAGAAAATGAAAACACGCCATGAGTTAGTTCAAGGTCAGGTACCATCCACACTACTATTTGAGAACAGCATTTGTTTGTAGGGAAGACTGTCTGCTTCCTGTTTACACCACATGACCAGTGACGTGTGTTTTCAGGTGTGTTAGTGAAGACAGAGATGATTATTGATACGGAGTGGTGTGGGAGGAGTCACAGTAGAGTGGATGTAGCCTTAATCATCAGCTGCAGAATTAGTTTCATTCATCATGACAAACAGAATCTCTCTCTGAGCCACAGGGATGAGGATGAAGCGTACAGAGAGGAGCTCTGTGTCTCTTACCTGGCCATGTCCTTGGTCTCTGGATGTGAGCTGTCCAGTTCCAGAACGTTCTCCAGAAGAATGATTCCTCCTTCTTTAATCAGCAGAGGACAATACTTGCCCGCTGCAGGTCGAAAGTAAATGGAAAGAGAAAGACAGTGAGATTCACAACCAGGCATTAATAAATGAGAAAATGTAATGTCCGAGAATGATTCATTCAAGTGTTAACTAATATGAGCTGTCTCCACCTGTGACGATATAAAAGCAACATGGCGTCTGGTTTGAGACTTCACAGAGCAGCAGATACTCACGGTAAACTGACACCAGGTTGAAGAGAGCCCACGTGGCCCAGTGCTGGCTGACCGGAGCGATGCCCTGAGGCAGCAGCCGCAGGATCGGCTCGAACGACCTGAGACAGAGCGGCAACAACTTTAATAGTGTTTACTGAGAAAAAGATGCTCAGTTCAGAGACCAAATATTCTCTTGTTAAGTTTTTGAGTAATGTACTGCATGTTACTTTTTAATTTAAGTATCACTGCTGCATTTGTGGCCAGTAATAATGTTTTTGCCGGCTAGCGGAGAGCTAGCAGCTCAACATTTCGGTCCAGTTCTCGAGGATCATTGGTTGATTTCAATGATCCACCGACTTGTTGCCTGGAATCAAACACTAGTTTGTCATGAAATGTTGGTAAAGACATCCCTGTCCCATCAGGTCAGTTAATGACCAATAACTAATAATTAGATATTATTATCATTAGCTATTTAATGTTTTTTTTATTTATCTTGTATAATTTCATTGTACCTTGTTAATTAATTTAATTGTCTGTTTTATTCTGAAGGTGTGTGATTACGTTCTATTGTTGATGCTGCTGTTTGCACATGTAAAAGTTTACATCTTGTTACTAAATGTTTTTAACGTGTCACGAACACTTTTCTAACTAGAACATTTTAGTCTCATCTGTTAACAAGCGTGGGCTCAAGATGAGAAATGGATTTCTGAAAGAACGTCTCTTGTGCTGAACAGAACCTGTAGTTGATGTTGCGGCGTGAGGTGACGTCCCAGCTCTGGATGGCGTCCCACATCTTGTCCATCACCGTGTCTCTCAGGGGTTCCTCCATCGACCAAACCTCTGGCCCGTCAAACATGATGTGTGAGAGCACGCCACAGGCATTATACGACACCTCGATCCCGTCGGCCTTACTGTCCAGAAGGTTACTGTCAACGCAGCAAACAGTCAGAGAGGTTATGATTCGTCCGTATGAAATAATGACGTCTATAATAATACAATTATACTGATATCAACACATGTTGAACAGCAGTTGTTTCAAAGACATCTGATGTTCAAGCCTCAAATATGTGTCGCTAGTGAGATATCGTCATCGTTGGCCAGAATCAGTCAAGAATTATTTTACTCTCCACTGGTTCGACTCTTTTCTTACCTGAAAACGGTGATGAACTGTGGGGTGAGGAGCTGAGGCCTCAAGGCTTTGACCTCAGCGACATTTCCCAAGAGCCCCAGCATGTTGCGGTGAAGCTCCTGCTTGTCTGGAAACTCCTGGATTAAGATCATAAAACAAGAGGGGACGCATCTTATCACCCAGCGTACAATGTTAATCTGAACCGAGAGCGGCTGAGACTGTGGACTCACCTGAAGACACTCCAGAAAGAGACTCATCCCCCGACAGTTGAGGAACATTTGACAGTTGTCAGGTGTCTCATCTGTGATGTTCCACAGAGCGCTCCAGGAAAACTCCATCACCTGGTCACACTGAGCAGAAACACACACAACGTCCTCACATTCAGCTTGAAACGTCTGAAACTAAAGTCCAGGCTCGTCTGCATTTACACATCATGTTACAGTTAAAGTTCTCAGGAGTAAAACTCAGACTCACCATCCTGTCTTGTAGCTTCTTCTGAATTAAATTTAACATGGTCTGAAAATGAGAAAAACCATAATCAGCAGCTGAGAGTTGACTGTCAGGTTAACAACAAACTGTGCATCGGTTTTAAGCCGTTTTCAGACATGAACTCCCGGGATGACCTCAGTTGGGTCCAGACTTTCTCCAGAGTTTGTGTTTTACAAATGAAGAACACAGCAGGAGATTCTCAGACTGGTTCCTACATGCTGTTCGAACTTGTCCTCATTGATTTGAATGACCAACACAATGCATGGCGAAGCTGCACAATAAGAGAAAGGAACATATTTGTTGGAAATTGACTCTGTATATAATTCTGGATGTGTTACCTTAACAAAGCCCATCTTCCCCACAGCCTCCTTGTGATGGTTGTCCACCTGACAGACCAAAGCATTGCAGAGGTGCACAGCGATTCTCTGGATGGACTCGTCCTGCCGGGCCGGCTCCAGGATCTTCAGCAGCAGCTGGTTGACCCGACTGTACTGGAACTCCAGCTCCTCAGGAATGCTGAAGTTGCACAGAGTCAAGCAGCAGTTCCTCTGGACCTGGTGAGGAGCATAGAGAGGTGAGGAGACAGAGCAGGGATTTAAACTGAAACCCAAGTTCAGTTTATCACAATCATTCAAAGTCACTACCTGTGGAGATGCATGGTCTTCACTGTACAGGAAGTGTATGAACAATTGTAATTTGAGAAGTTACTACGATAAATGTAGTGGAGTAAAAAGGTGTCATATTTCACTCTGAGTAGAAATATAAACCTGCATCAAATGGAAATCCAGTAAATGTATTTCAGTAACTCTACTTTAGTTACAGACTGTAAATAAAAACAGACGACATCTGGGTCGCCCCTTGTGGCTGGCTGCAGTATAGCTCTTAATGTATTTGTTTCGTCAGAGATCCTGATGATGCTCGAGGACACTCACAGTGACCTCCTGATACTGCTCCATTCCATTCAGTACCACTTGAATGACCTCTCTGCGTAACCGCACACTCTGGTCGCTGCGGTACTCTGTGTTGGTCAGGTAGAACAGAGCGGCGCTGCCCGTCACCTGGATGCTCTTATCATATTTATGGCATTTCAACGCTGCGATGACGAGCTGAAACAAGAACGTTTGTGAGAGAGGAGTGAGAAAGTGTTCCGAGCTCCTTTAAAGTACAACCCGACTTATACTCATCATACTTGCAACGCGCGGAGCAGCTGACTACAGTGTTGTATCCTGGCGATGTCAAACAGCTGATTGATGGCTCTGTGGGCGAGTTCAGGACGAAACTCGGTGTAAGTTTCGATCGCATTCAGGACCTGGTCTTCATTCTTTGATCCAGTCACCTGGAAAACACAAGCGACGCACACATTTAACCCACAAACACTAAACCTCTTCATAAGACACAAGACCTGTGATAGAAAACTGGCGTGAATATTGATTAGTCATGTGCAGCAGCCGATAGCGCTCAATGTGCATCTCGCCTCCCTGTGGCGGACTCACTAATGACGACCGCTCTCTGGTGTCGAGGACGTCTCGCCACCACCTTCACATTCACCTGCAGATTGACCCAATGAACTGGACAGAGCAGGTCCCTGTGCACCAGTTGCTAAGTGTCAGAATGTACATGTGACATTGACATTAAATGTCATGTTTCTGAATGATAATGAAACAGTGTCAGCATGAATGACTGGAAACATCTGGATCAGATGACAGCCACCCCACATGAATCATCCCCAGGCTGTCGAGTCCACAAGTCCAACAGGAGACTTGTTTCAGTTCATGTTTTAGTTGTGATGCCTAAAAAGAACATTTCCGTCTCTTCACGCTGTCGGTACCTTATAAGCAGGGATGTGTGTGACGTTACAGAGGGTAGTGTCGTAAAGGCCCAGAAACTGCAGCGGCCTCTTCAGCTCCTGGAAAGGATAGATGCTGCTCTTGCACGGCTCGATGCTGTAAGAGAGAACGGTTTGGTTTATTAACAAGTTCCTCTGAATCAGACTTGTATCTAATGTCTGCTCTGCAGCTGCTGACCCACCTCGGTCGCCCCATGGCTTCTTCAAAGTGTGGAACTGTGCAGTTGTCCTGCATAATGTGACCTGAGATGTCCAGTGACACCAGATTGACCAGACGCTGGACGAACGCTGTCAAAATCTTCCGCGTCATCTTGAACTTAGAGGTCCGCCGGCTCTCCCGCGAGATGTCGAAATGCCTGTAAGACACAGTGTGTTTTCATCACGTTATTCTTTTGATTTGTGTTCATGTAAAGAAAATTCATTTGAACATTAACATAGATTCAAAGGAATTTTTTTCAAGTTATAAAAACTGTCTCAGCGATGGAAGGAGCCACTGTCTCAAGACTAGAGCCCGACTGATTTTTAAAGGTTGATGTTGAAACTGATATTAGGGAATGTAAAAAATTCCTGATACCAATATATTGACTGATATATATGTTTTGAAAATTTGGCAATGATTGCCACTACATTATCAAACCCGTGTGACAACACTCTGGTGTGTGGGAGGTTCTCCTTAATAACTGTTAATGACTTTCATGGTTCAACATGCAACCCAGCTTTAGAATCCTGAAAGATGCCACCTATCACCTCCTTGACCAGTCCACAAATGGGTTTGGGTAACGTGGATGAACGACTCGAAGTTACAAAGAAACTAAACCTGACTAAACATATCTTACCTGAGATTAACAAGCTCCACCACTGTGCTGACCAACTCCTCCGACAGGTCCACGTTGTAGAGGACAAGCGAGGCCAATCTGTCTTTCCACTGGGTGAGAAATGCCGTTCCCAGCAACTGTACATTAGACAGATCTATTGAGGTGAGAGACTTCAGGGGTTTGAGCAGCGTCTCAGCATCCATCTCGTCAGGCAGACCGCCCAGGTTGAGCAGTCGGAGACGGTTGAACCCCTGGAAGTTAAAGTCCGTCTCTAACGCCTGCCTAGAAGCTGGGCTCTCCTCCTCCTCGTCCTCAGAGTCTTCGTTGCAGGCGAGTGGGGCGCCGCCCTTCCTGTAGAAGATGTGGCTGCAGCCAAAAAGACAGAGAGACAGCAAAGTCTCGCGGAAGCAGGTCAGTGTCTTCAGGCTGCGGGACGACAGACTGTTGCAGTAGGTGAGGTGGAGCTCAATCAGGTCCTGACCAAACACACAAAGAAAATTAATTCTGATCAATGATGTGTTCCAATACTACAATATCTGTCTGTGAGGACGTACAACTGTTTCAGATTTGAAATGTTTGAAGTAAAAATCTGGATGAATAAATATAATATTGATTATTTTTTCCATCCCAACTCTCATCAACTGCCTGATTAGGACACAAGTGAAACACTTTGTCATTCAGCCCTACACGCTGCTGACCTCAGAACATTTACTTCATCACCTCCGCCGACCAGGTTATGTTTTTTATCACGTTTTTTGTTGTATGTTGCACAAACTGGACGGATTCCAAAGAAACTTGGTGGAAGAATGTGGTTTGGGTTAGGAAAGGACTCATTCAATTTTGGTGTGCCTTCTTCAAAAACATTAGTGTAACTGATCTCCCACCTGTTTTCTAATGGCCTCCAGATCTCTGTCACGTACAAAGTCTTCTCTCAGCTGTACCCTGGTCAGTCTGGTGCTCCGAGGGTCTGAGAAGAGCTGGAAGAAGCTCTCCTCTGGTTCAAAGTTACTGTCTGTGTGAACCAGCTCCATGTATCTGTTCATCACAAAAACAAGACTGAGAATCGACAACACTGGAACCAAGTCATTACACCGGAGTGGAAAGGACACAAACATTTAGCTGACGGTTACGTACGTGTTGACCAGCTTGTCGCAGATCTCGCTGGGCAGGAAGATGTCTGAGCGCAGGCAGAGCTTGTTTCTGAAGCCCTGGTAGCACATGGTCTTCCTGAGGTTCCTCAGGCAGAACACGGTCGCCAGAGTCATGAGGCTCTCAGGGTTGTCTCCTGCTTTGGCTGCCATGTTGCCCCCCCCCTTCTTCTCCAGCTCAGATCACACACAGGCCAGTGCAGGTCACCTCAGGAGGCGAGCACTGAAAGGTCAAGGGTCAGGAGAGATTTCTTTTTTAAATAATGTGAATTATGAAAACCAAAATAAGCTAATGGATGATTCATTTGTCACCACAGTAATTTAGCAGGTAAAGGTATGTGTTGAGATGATACATCCTCTTCTGGTCACGTGACAAAGAAAAGGTAAACAGGCTGAAATGAGGAACGACACAAATCAAGTGCAGCATCAAACACATTCACTTCTATAATGAATAATGAATGCATGGTCTGCTTTACTTTTAATGAAATGACCATGTTGCCGTTAGTGTCATCACAAACCAGTCCGTATTTCCAGTTTAACCACCAGACCTTTGCATATTTAGCCAGGTTAGCTGTCATGTCCCCGGTTAGCAACTCCTGCTTCCTACTTTGACAGAAGTTGTTCTGACGTCAACAACACAATAATAACACAACAATAACACGAGATTCACACACACACCGCTGAGTCTCACGCCGAACAGGCTAATCACGCAGCTTCGCGCTGTGTTGTGGTCGAGTTTGTTAGCTAACCACACATAGCACTGTATCCTGGGGAGACTGTTACTAAGTTAGCAGCGCAGCTAGCTAACAACACTGGAACATTTACACTGAATGATGGAATCTGCTGACACGCGCACGGGAGACACGCACCTGCTCGGGACGAGTCAAACACACAACAGCGCGTGTTGTTCTATTTAAAGCTTCATCCGCCGAAGCGGTGTCCGCACAGTTCACTTCAATTAGCTGCTGGCTAACGATGACTTTCCCTGCTATGCTGCTAGCTGGGCTAGCTAGTGGGGCTAGCGCTAGCTCCGAGCTGTGCTAACGGCTACAACCAGCGGTCACCGGTGTGTGAGCTCGGCTCCGCTGCCGGGTCTACCTCAGCTTCCCCGGGGCGGAGGGGCTGGATGACCGGGAGAAAAGGAGCTTTTATCCGCTGTCTTCACTCTGATGGTCGCTTCCATCCGATGTCAACAAACAGACTCCTCCTCCTCCTCCTCCTCCTCCTCACACTTCAACCCCCTCCTCCTTCTCCTCCTCACCTCAAACCCCTCCTCCTTCTCCTCCTCCTCCTCACACTTCAACCCCCTCCTCCTCCTCCTCCTCACACTTCAACCCCCTCCTCCTCCTCCTCCTCACACTTCTACCCCCTCCTCCTTCTCCTCCTCACACTCAAACCCCCTCCTCCTTCTCCTCCTCTTCCTCACACTTCTACCCCCTCCTCCTCCTCCTCCTCACACTCAAACCCCCTCCTCCTTCTCCTCCTCACACTTCTCACCCCCTCCTCCTCCTCCTCTTCCTCACACTTCTACCCCTCCTCCTTCTCCTCCTCTTCCTCACACTTCAACCCCTCCTCCTCCTCCTCCTCACACTTCTACCCCTCCTCCTTCTCCTCCTCTTCCTCACACTTCAACCTCCTCCTCCTCCTCCTCACACTTCAACCCCTCCTCCTCCTCCTCCTCACACTTCTACCCCCTCCTCCTCCTCCTCCTCTTCCTCACACTTCAACCCCTCCTCCTCCTCCTCTTCACTTCCCCCTCCTCCTCCTCCTCCTCTTCCTCACACTTCTACCCCTCCTCCTTCTCCTCCTCTTCCTCACACTTCTACCCCTCCTCCTTCTCCTCCTCACTCTCAAATCCCTCCTCCTTCTCCTCCTCTTCCTCACACTTCTACCCCTCCTCCTCCTCTTCCTCACACTTCTACCCCCTCCTCCTTCTCCTCCTCACACTCAAACCCCTCCTCCTTCTCCTCCTCTTCCTCACACTTCTACCCCTCCTCCTTCTCCTCCTCACCTCAAATCCCTCCTCCTTCTCTTCCTCCTCCTCTCACTCAAACCCCCCTCCTCCTTCTCCTCCTCTACCTCACACTTCTGCCCCCTCCTTCTTCTCCTCCTCCTCACATTTCTACCCCCTCCTACTTCTCCTTCTCCTCCTCCTCACACTTCTACTCCCCCTCCTCCTCCTCCTCCTCCTCACATTTCTACTTCCCCTCCTCCTCCTCACACTTCTACCCCCTCCTCATCCTCCTCCTCTCACTTCTACCTCCCCCTCCTTCTCCTCCTCCTCACACTTCTACCCCCTCCTCCTTCTCCTCCTCCTCACACTTCTACCCCCTTCTTCTCCTCTTCCTCTTCTCCCCCTCCTCCTTATCCTCCTCCTCACACTTCTACCCCCCCTCCTTCTCCTCCTCCTCACACTTCTACCCCCTTCTTCTCCTCTTCCTCTTCCTCCCCTCCTCCTTATCCTCCTCCTCACACTTCTACCCCTCCTCCTTCTCCTCCTCCTCACACTTCTACCCCCACCTCCTTCTCCTCCTCCTCACACTTCTACCCCCTTCTTCTCCTCTTCCTCTTCCTCCCCTCCTCCTTATCCTCCTCCTCACACTTCTACCCCCTCCTCCTTCTCCTCCTCCTCACACTTCTACCCCCTTCTTCTCCTCTTCCTCTTCCTCCCCTCCTCCTTATCCTCCTCCTCACACTTCTACCCCCTCCTCCTTCTCCCTCCTCCTCCTCCTCCTCACACTTCTACCCCTCCTCCTTCTCCTCCTCACACTCAAACCCCTCCTCCTTCTCCTCCTCTTCCTCACACTTCTGCCCCCTCCTCCTTCTCCTCCTCCTCACACTTCTACCCCCTCCTCCTCCTCTCACTTCTACCTCCCCTCTTTCTCCTCCTCCTTCTCCTCCTCCTCACACTTCTACCTCCCCTCCTTCTCCTCCTCCTCACACTTCTACCCCTCCTCCTTCTCCTCCTCTTTCTCACACTTCTGCCCCCCTCCTTGTTCTCCTCCTCCTCACATTTCTATCCCCTCCTTCTCCTCCTCATCCTCCTCCTCACACTTCTACTCCCCTCCTACTTCTCCTTCTCGTCCTCCTCACACTTCTACTACCCCCCTCCTCCTTCTCCTCCTCTTCCTCACACTTCTGCCCCCTCCTCCTTCTCCTCCTCCTCACACTTCTACCCCCTCCACATCCTCCTCCTCACACTTCTACTCCCTCCTCCTTCTCCTCTCCTCCTCCTCACACTTCTACTCCCCCTCCTCCTCCTCCTCCTCCTCACACTTCTACCCCTCCTCCTTCTCCTCCTCCTCCTCACATTTCTACTCCCCTCCTCCTCCTCCTCACACTTCTACTACCCCCTCCTCCTTCTCCTCCTCTTCCTCACACTTCTGCCCCCTCCTCCTTCTCCTCCTCCTCACACTTCTACCCTCCACATCCTCCTCCTCACACTTCTACTCCCCCTCCTCCTCCTCCTCACACTTCTACCCCTCCTCCTTCTCCTCCTCCTCCTCACATTTCTACTCCCCCTCCTCCTCCTCCTCCTCACACTTCTACCCCTCCTCCTTCTCCTCCTCCTCCTCCTCACACTTCTACCCCCCTCCTCCTTCTCCTCCTCCTCCTCCTCACATTTCTACCCCTCCTCCTTCTCCTCCTCCTCCTCACACTTCTACCCCCTCCTCCTCACACTTCTACCCCCTCCTCCTTCTCCTCCTCCTCCTCCTCCTCCTCACACTTCTACCCCCTCCTCCTCCTCCTCCTCCTCCTCACACTTCTACCCCCTCTCCTTCTCCTCCTCCTCCTCCTCACACTTCTACCCCCTCCTTCTCCTCCTCCTCCTCCTCACACTTCTACCCCCTCCTCCTCCTCCTCCTCACACTTCTACCCCCTCCTTCTCCTCCTCCTCCTCCTCACACTTCTACCCCCTCCTTCTCCTCCTCCTCCTCCTCACATTGCTACCCCCTCCTTCTCCTCCTCCTCCTCACATTGCTACCCCCTCCTTCTCCTCCTCCTCCTCCTCACACTTCTAACCCCCTCCTTCTCCTCCTCCTCCTTTTATTTTATTATGGTTATTATTATTTTATTTTTATTAAACCTTTATTATTAGAACTTATATAGGTTTCAGATTCATATATATCTATATATCTATATATCTATAGATATATAGATATATATATAGATATATATAGATATATATATATCTGAGTGGACCCGGACAGAAGAGGTCCTCTGTGGACTGTGTCTCTCTGTGGACCCGGACAGAAGAGGTCCTCAGTGGACTGTGTCTCTGTGGACCCGGACAGAAGAGGTCCTCAGTGGACTGTGTCTCTCTGTGGACCCGGACAGAAGAGGTCCTCTGTGGACTGTGTCTCTGAGTGGACCCGGACAGAAGAGGTCCTCAGTGGACTGTGTCTCTCTGTGGACCCGGACAGAAGAGGTCCTCAGTGGACTGTGTCTCTCTGTGGACCCGGACAGAAGAGGTCCTCTGTGGACTGTGTCTCTGAGTGGACCCGGACAGAAGAGGTCCTCAGTGGACTGTGTCTCTGAGTGGACCCGGACAGAAGAGGTCCTCAGTGGACTGTGTCTCTCTGTGGACCCGGACAGAAGAGGTCCTCAGTGGACTGTGTCTCTCTGTGGACCCGGACAGAAGAGGTCCTCAGTGGACTGTGTCTCTCTGTGGACCCGGACAGAAGAGGTCCTCAGTGGACTGTGTCTCTCTGTGGACCCGGACAGAAGAGGTCCTCAGTGGACTGTGTCTCTCTGTGGACCCGGACTCTCTCGGTGTTGTGGTGAAGACGGACCGGAAGTGACAGCAGCAGGACTTCCCTGTGACTTCCCTGTGTAATTCAGTCCTTCTGGAGACAGCTGGAGGAAAGTCCTCCGTGTGTCCAGACCTGGTCCAGACATGTCCACAGCCTACAGGAACAGGTGAGACCCGGTCCCACTTCCCTCAGGACACACGTCTGTTAGCACCGTGTGCTAATCCTTCAGTTAGCAGCTGCTAGCTAGCAGCAGCTAACCGACCAGCTGTTCGGGGGTTCGCACAAAGAGCCGCAGGGACACACGTCACACACGCTGCTTTCGATCAGGTGAAGACTCGGCTAACGAGCTAACGAGCTAACTGATGTAGCATCTGTGTTGTGGCTGAGCTAGCTCCCTGTTAGCACATCAGCTGACACACTTCCTCCAGCCGCAGCTGGCTAACAGCTATGGCTAACCGTTAGCATCCAGCTCTCTGTGAGCTGTTCTCATGGTAAATTAGCTCATGAATAGTTAAACCTAACACTGGTCATTCAACACGTGTCTGTTACTGTAAATACATTTACCCACAGTGCAGATCTCCATAACCAGTTACTAATCAAAACCATCCCGAAGCTGATGTGTATCAGTTTATTTTGAAATGGCTCATTTGAACCTGCTATCTTCCACGTGAACCTTAGTAAACACCAATCAACTCTTTAATAGATAAATGAAATTCAGTTGTCCCGATAAAGTTCTGTGGATATGAGACTTTCCCAGACATTATTATAATAATAATACATTTTATTTAACGACACCTTTCTCTACAGCGAAGGAAACCTATATATCATAAATAAAGAAATGCTATATGAAATAAAACCCTGAGCAGGAGACACAGACATCAATACAACCTGTTTCAGTATCTGTGTTTATTTGCTGAAATGAAAACTGTTGTTTTACAGAACAAACAATGCAGAAAAAAAAAATATATATATATATATATATATATATATTTGTTTTTTTTATTCGTAGTTATTTATTTTAAAGTTTATGGTACACTATAAAATATACAACCTTAATTACATTTCTTAGTCTTTGGGGTTCAATAACATCTTATCAATCATTGAAAGTTATTTTTTTAATAAATATATATATATATATATCTTTATAAAGTCTGTATCACCAGCTGTAACAACTGTATCCACACAAACTAGGGTCAATACCCTCTGTTAAATAAACATTGAACACGACTCTCACTGAAAACGACAAAAATATGCACTTTGCAGACTCAGGCATTCGAGGGACATTACACCAACTTGTTTTCATGTCAGACCCTTGAAATAGATTCTAACTAAGAGACAAAGTCAGAGAAGGGATGGATTTTACCTGATGATGGTGGAAATGATCATAAATGAAGTACTCGTCTGATAGGATGTGTACAGGAGGTTGGTTTTCCACCTTCAAAGTTTCAGTCACTAAAGATATAGAACTTTATGTCAAAGAAAACATCTTCTCTGTTAGAAGATAATCCACATAAACGAAACTGAGAAGCTTGAAGTTAATCATGTTCCAGGTGGAAGATACACACACGTCACTGTTACGCATCATAGCAACTGAAAAGAAAAGTGGACGGGTCATTTGAAGCTTTCCAAGACAAATGGACAAACTAGTGTAAGAGGACATAGAGACGGTCATAAAAACGACAATCCAGACTAAAACACAACCCCAGAGTTTTCAAACTAAAACGAGATGAGCAGCGTTTACACAAGTCTTTGATTTAGAGGCTGGAAAAGTAAAAGGTGTAAGTGTGATGCAGCCTGAAGTATCTGGTTACAGAGCAGTGGTTCTGACCTGGTCCTGATCCTTGTTTCAGAATACAGGAGTTCAAAGTCGCCTTGAGTGAAGAACACATTAACCTGAAGACTCTGAGGGAGCTCTGCTTCAATGGTGACTTTCACATCTTCCTGTATCTTGTGTTGGTAATATTCTTGTTGTGTGGTATTTGATTCTGCTGTGTTTGACCCTCTTCTTTTCTCCAACCCAGGAATCCCATTTGAAGGAGGAATACGAGCACTTTGCTGGAAGGTAAGTGACTTCCTCCTGAATTCCAATCACATTCTTAATACTAATAAAAACAATGTTGAGCAAAGCTCCTCTCAGTGTTTCATTGAAAACTTACATTATTCCTACATTCAAAAAGTATTGCAGCATTGTTTTTCCCCTGAGTATTAATCTGTACAAAGTGCATGCTAAGGGTTTAACTGTAAAAAATAGTTTATAAATTAAAAAATTATAGTTTATAACTATGTCGAGCTCCTAAATGAACTAAAAAAGTGAGAATCCTGAATACAGAGAGTCTTTGGTTCATCTCAAATTGTATCCATGGACTGTAAATAAAGATTATAAATAAATAAAGAGGACTCGTGATTGTTTCCCCCTCGTTTCAGATCCTTCTTAATTACCTCCCCCCCGATCAGACGATATGGGAGTCGTTCCTCAAGAAGCAGAGGTTAGTGCAACGTGTTTACGTTCGATCACACACTGCTTTGTTTTCATGTGAAGGATCGTTCGGTGTCACTACACCTAAATCAGCTGATGACATTAGCTAATGTTGTTAGCTGATTAGAAAAGTACAGAACACTCACTTCAGCTGTGACTCACCCCCAGAAACTAGCATCAGAACATTTTAGCATGAAATATAACTGGTTGATTGATTTAATGTCTTCGTCCCGCGTCTCTCTCAGGGACGTCTACTCCCAGTTCTTAAAGGAGATGATCATCCAGCCTGGTATTGCCAAAGCCAACTTGGGCCTTTCCAGAGAGGACGTGACCATGGAGGATCATGTGAGTGATCTGTGTTCTGATCAACAGGTCACGTGACCCTTTGCTTCCAGGTGTAACGTGACTGGAGCAGAAACTGATCCTCTGTTTTGTGTAATTTAATTTTTTCAGCCTCTAAATCCAAACCCCGACAGCAGGTGGAATAACTACTTCAAAGATAATGAGATTCTGCTCCAGATCGACAAGGATGTAAGGTATTACTCTTCCTTTACTTGTTTCCGTTTGTTCTTTCCACCGCCTGTCATCTTCCATCACCTGTTATTTAGATGGTTAAAAAAAGGCCTGTATGGTGTTTGCATGTTTCTAGGCGTCTGTACCCAGACATGGCGTTTTTCCAACGTCCCACCGCCTACCCCTGCCAACTCATCTTGGATCCTCAGAACGATTACGAGACGCTGCGTCGACGGGTGGAGCAAACCACCCTGAAAGCACAAACCGTGAACCGCAACCGCAGCGGAGTCACCAATGTAAGTGTGTGTGTTCAGTGGTCATGGAGTTAAGGGTCATTAAAAAGTCCTTTAACCTTTGACTTGGTCACTGTACGTTACGTTCTGATCATCGTTCCTCTTTCAAAGAACCTGAAATCTCTTCTCTCAGGTCAGCTCTCCTGGAAAGTCGTTGAACCTGTATCCGTCTAATGAGTACGAGGTGCTGCCCAATGGGAGTGAAGCACACTGGGAGGTGGTGGAGCGGATCCTCTTCATCTACGCCAAACTCAACCCCGGGATCGCCTACGTGCAGGGCATGAATGAGATCGTCGGGCCCATTTACTACACCTTTGCCACGGATCCAAACAGTCAGTGGAACGGTGGGTTGTGTTTGAACGTCCAAGATGTTTCGTCCTCCGCAAAAACTCTTGATCGCTCAGTGACTCGTGTCTGCTTCGTTATTCAGAGCACGCCGAGGCGGACACGTTCTTCTGCTTCACCAACCTGATGTCAGAGAACAGAGACAACTTCATCAAGAGCCTGGACGACTCGCAGTGCGGCATCACCTACAAGATGGAGAGCGTGTACTCCATGCTCAAAGACAAAGACCTGGAGCTCTATCACAAACTGGTGAGGTCAAATCTGAGAATCGATAAGTTAAAGTGAATGTGGGCTTCGCTTATCATGTGAGGAAAGTACAGAGCTCTGGTTTGTGTTTCTGTCCGTCTGCTCGGCGAAGGCGTCCTGGACAGTAGTCACGTATCCTCTGTGGTAGTTGGATGAAGAGAAATCCCTTCTGTCATTGTCTTTGAACAGCTTGAGTCAAAACCCTGACTTTGCTCTTTCGTCCTCATGCCTTTGTGTGATTTTTTTTCTGCCCTCACAGGAAGAGCAGAACATCAAACCTCAGTATTTCACTTTCCGCTGGCTGACCCTGTTGTTGTCTCAGGAGTTTCTCCTGCCAGAAGTCATCCGCATCTGGGACAGCCTGTTTTCTGACGAGGGCCGATTCCACTTCCTCCTCCTGGTCTGCTGCGCTATGCTCATGTGAGCTTCTCAGATTCTGGTTCTGTGTCTCGTTCAGATCTGCTGCCTCCGACTCTTCATCTCAGTCACGTTGATTTCATCTGTTCACAGACTCATCAGAGATAAATTACTGGCAGGAGACTTCACAGTCAATATGAGATTACTGCAGGTAAGACTTTTGTTATATGACACATGGCATTTAGTAGAAGGGGCCCATCAGTCCATTTAAACCAATACCATGTAACTGTTACTGAGCAACAGCGCCCCCTGCAGCACAAGGTGATTAACTGTCGGTCTCTGTGATGAAGTGTTTTCATGTAAAAACAAAGTGAATCAATGTGTTGACTGTGTCCTCCCACTGGATATTACCCATGATCCTCTGCTTCCTGACCCTGAAGAGCTGCTGCTGTAACAAATCCACCAAACTCTGTTCAGAATTCTTCATGTTTCAAAGTTTCCTGCTGAATATTGGAGATAAACTCTGGTTTTGAATAACTTCAGAGTGTTTTTAACTGATCTCAGTTCAGCTTCACTCTTCAACTTGCTGCAGCTGATTCTGAGTCTTTTACACCTTGTTCGTTTCAGACCCTCAGACTTTTCAGTTCAGTGTGAACCTAAATATCAGCTTCATATTCACACAGGCTGATTTCTTGTCTGTCCTCCTCTCAGGATTACCCCATCTCGGACGTCCACATCATCTTGACGAAGGCCAAAGATCTGCAGGAGAACTCCTAACCTGTTCCCTCTGGTCCTCGTGCCTCCTCTCAGATGTGGTAGGTGGGAGCTCGAGCGTTCAAACTTTATCATGTCAGACGTGTCGCGAGAGGACTTGATCAGTGACGACAGAGGCTCCCTGCTTTTTAACTCGATGTGTGGTTAGCAGGGGCCGCTGTGAAAACCTGGAGGACTTGTTGAAATTAAACTATTGCTTCCTCAAAAGGAGCAGGAGATGCCACTTTGTTCCTGATGCATTATGGGAAAAGGTTGCCTTGGTACGTGGGGGTGGTCCTCTCGCAGCCTCCTCTCCCACAGAAAGGTGTCGAGATCAGACCCCTCACTGAACATCTGAGGGAGAGGGAGCCGCGTGAACCTGCCTCACTGATGTTCGAACTGAAGCCAACAATGGACCAGAATCCTGCTGCGATCATGTTTCTGTCAGACTGAGCGTCGAACTGGGTTTAACAGTGCATGTTTGTTCTCATTTTTAAAAGCTGAACCTTTTTAATGTAAGAAACATGTTTGCCTTATCAGTTTACCAATGTGAAACAGGAAACAGTGTTTCTGGCTAAATATGAGTAAATATGAAGTGATGGGTCTGTTGCATAAGTAACCGTCTGAAAATCATTATTGTCTGAGTGTTATGTCTCTAAAATGAGAGAATATATGGATGATCAGTCTCGTGTCCGGGCGCCGCCATCTTGCTCTCTTGACGTCATTTGGAGTCTGTGTAAAACTGAGGCCCAGAGGAGGCAGAGGCATCTCCAGGGCAAATGAAGTATTTCTCATATCTAGAATTTTTATAATAATTTTTGTAAACACTCATGAGAGGTGAGACGGGTTTTTTTCCTTTCTGACTTTTCTGCTCCAGAAGATCGAATCATCTGAATATTAACACGCTGTTGAAACGCTGTCTGTAAAACTGAGGGTTCGGTGGTTGGAAGCTGTGATGAGCTCTGATATCAGAAGGGCTCTTTCATTAAAACTCTAATTTCTGTCAAGTTAAATTTCCAGTCAGAGCTGAGGTCATTCTCTGTCGCCAAAATGAGCCGACATTGGTTCTTCTGTTTATTATTGGATGTGAAACCGGTGCAGTCAGTGACTTTCAGCTGCTCCTTTAGAGGCGTCATCTGGTTTTGAATGACTGATTTGAATATAAAAATGAATTACATCCACCAGTCTTTACATGTACCTCAAGAGCACTTCGTATTCCAGCTGTCACCAACAGGTGACTGGAGATTTGCATTTCAGGATAATTAAAGCAAAGTCCATTTAAAGGAGACACATTCTGCTCATACATGTGTATGAACTAAGGTTTGAAGGACACACAGCCATGTGTCCAGTTTCTTTTGAACTCTGGATCCTTCGTTGCTCAGGAGTGGAAGGACGCATTTGAAGGAGCCTTTGAAATGGGACAGTCTGGTTGCACCATCTTCGAAAGCAGCTCTGGAGGATACAGCTCCTGAAGTGAGACACGGCTGTTGTGTAGACAAGTATTCAGACTCTTCCCACGTTGTGTTCAGGTTCATTGTGTTTGCTTTACTCATCCTTCAGATGATCCAGAATTTAACCAGTCACAGTTCCTGTGGGGACACGGAGGATCTCTGCAGAGTGAATCCTCTCTGAAGCTGAGCGTGTCCCGGAGCAGCATCGTGGCCTCAGCACGACGCCGAGTTACTCACTGAACGGCAAAAGAAATCATCTGATTCTAGCTGTCAGGTTCTAAGATGATAAATATAGAAGATCAGTCTCTGTTAAAATGAGGAATGTGCAGAATCTTGTTAAGTTTCACAACTAACTATTTACTTAAGAACCATTTATTTTATTTTTCTTGCTTGTCCTATATTCTAAGATCTTAAAATCTTTTGTCTTCACTCATTAAAACTTTATTCTTGAAATGTCTGAGTATTTCTTCCTCAACATGACGCTGCCGCTCCATCGCACCTCAGTCGATGTTCGACTGGCCAACGAGACGTGATTCTGTAACACAACCTCTTCAAGTTCTTTTTCTCCAGAATTCACTTTAAAATGACAAACAAACGTTTTAGCATTTGAAAGTGTTTTTAATTAACATTGTTCCTCATGTTCCTCTTTCTTCTGTGTATTTATTTCTTTGCTGTGAGGGTTATGATATTCTGTCTTATGCTATTTGCATGGTTCCAGTTTTGTAAACACATTTTGTAATGTCTCCAGTGTTAAGACTTGTATATATGTTTTTACATGTCTGCATTCAAATTAAAGATGGTATAAATCAAATGTCTCTATTTTATTAATTTAAGATTCAAGTCTTGAATCTTGAATCTAATGTTTATATTTAGTTCTGATCATTTTATCAAAGTTTATATTTATATTAGCATTTAGCGTTAGCATTTTGCTACTCATCAACGTCCGTGACGTCATCGAGTCCATAACGGCGCGTTCACGACGACGCTGACGTCAGCTGACGTCAGCTGACTGACCAGTGCGAGGCAGTTCCGGACTGAGGCGATCTACACCGGACACTGACCGGACACTGACCGGACACTGACCGGACACAGACGGGACACTGACCGGACACTGACGGGACACTGACCGGACACTGACCGGACACAGACGGGACACAGACCGGACACTGAGGGGACACAGACCGGACACTGACGGAACACTGACCGGACACTGACCGGACACAGACCGACACACTGACCGACACTGACGGGACACTGACGGACACTGACCGACACTGACGGGACACTGACCGACACTGACGGGACACTGACCGGACACTGACGGGACACTGACGGGACACTGACCGGACACAGACCGGACACAGACCGGACACTGAGGGGACACAGACCGGACACTGACCGGACACAGACCGGACACTGACGGACTGAGGAGCGGAAACATCCGAGCAGCAGCTTCGGTTCTTCTACCGGATCAGCTCGTGACGGTCCAACTGAACAGCTGATCGACCAGGTGCACTCACACACACACACACGTGTCTTCATGTTCTCTATGATCTGAGCAGATTCTTGAAACAGTTATAATGTAACTGTGTTAGTTTCTATAATGATTGTTATTATATATTATTTATTATTTAAGAACTGAGCAGACTTCCTGTTAGAACCATAGACTGTATATACAGTGAGAGAAACAGTTGTATATAAAGTTATAGAAACAGTTGTATATAAAGTTATAGAAACAGTTGTAGAAACAGTTATAGAAACAGTTGTATATAAAGTTATAGAAACAGTTGTAGAAACAGTTATAGAAACAGTTGTATATAAAGTTATAGAAACAGTTGTATATACAGTTATATGAACAGTTATGAACAGTTATAGAAACAGTTGTATATAAAGTTATAGAAACAGTTGTAGAAACAGTTATAGAAACAGTTGTATATACAGTTATAGAAACAGTTATAGAAACAGTTGTATATAAAGTTATAGAAACAGTTGTAGAAACAGTTATAGAAACAGTTGTATATACAGTTATAGAAACAGTTGTAGAAACAGTTATAGAAACAGTTGTATATAAAGTTATAGAAACAGTTGTAGAAACAGTTATAGAAACAGTTGTAGAAACAGTTATAGAAACAGTTGTATATACAGTTATATGAACAGTTATGAACAGTTATAGAAACAGTTGTATATAAAGTTATAGAAACAGTTATAGAAACAGTTGTATATACAGTTATATGAACAGTTATAGAAACAGTTGTATATACAGTTATAGAAACAGTTATAGAAACAGTTGTATATACAGTTATAGAAACAGTTATAGAAACAGTTGAAACCTGCTGCACGTGGGGATTTCAAGGTGCAGCAGAGGAAACTTGATAAATGATCCACAGCAGCTGAACCACGAGTCCAAACTAAGACGGAGGAATCGAACCTCGTTCATCAGCCTCTGAGCTGAATGTTCATGTTCACATGTTAAAGTCTGTTCATCACATGTTACATGATGTTTATTATTTGTATAGTTGACTATATTTGTATAATATGTAATAATCTATCAACACTTCACACATCAGACTCATGTCTGTGACTCTGACACTGTTTCCGACCATCATCAGTTCATACAGTGAACAGTCAGCGTGTCTCTTTGGTTCTACTCTTTGTTACTTGTGCTGCAGTAACAACACGTTTCCTCTCCAGGCACGATGCAGTACTGCAGTACTCGTGGTGGCGTCCATGGATGGGACTTCAGGGACGTGCTGTTCTCAGGCTACGCTCCAGACGGGGGGATGTTCATGCCGGAGAGCGTCCCCGTGCTGAGCCCGGACACCGTGAGAGGCTGGAGGGGCCGGTCCTACCCCGAGCTGGTGGTGGAGGTCGCCTCACTGTTCATCCCCAACCGGCTGATCCCTCGACTGGACCTGGAGGGTGAGAGACATCACATCATCACCATCATCATCATCAACATCATCATCATCATCACATCATCATCATCATCATCATCATTCTCTCCTCTCTCTCTCTCTCTCTCTCTCTCTCTCTCTCTCTCTCTCTCTCTCTCTCTCTCTCTCTCTCTGCCCTCTCTCTCTCTCTCCCTCTCTCTCTCCCCTCTCTCTCTCTCTCTCTCTCTCTCTCTCTCTCTCCTCCCCCTCTCTCTCTCTCTCTCTCTCTCTCTCCTCTCAGTCCTGGTCACTGAAGCTCTGTCTGGTTTCTCGCTGCCTGAGGTCGTCCGAGTCGCTCGGCTGAAGGACGGACTCTCCGTCCTGGAGCTCTTCCATGGAGAAACCTTGGCCTTTAAGGACCTGGCTATGACCTGCACGGTGCGTTTCCTCGAGTACTTCCTGCAGAAAGAGAATCGCAGAGCTACTGTTGTCGTGGGTAAGAAAAGTGCACCTGTAACGTCACGTGATAAAACTAAGGTCCATGTTTAATGGTAATGGGGTAACCAGCCACCAGGGGGCACTCCAGATGACTTGGCTTCACTTTAGGGAGCCGTCATGTCGTCCATCTTTATTTACAGTTTATCGTTGCTTCCCTTGACTGTGTCCACGTGCTCGGCTGCAGCTCCACACCCTTCACCTGGGAGAGGAGGTGAAGGGTGTGGAGGTGGAGTTTGACCCGTTTATCAACACGAGTCATAACTCTGAGCACAGATATGACACAGACAGATTTAGATTTCCTCAGGAAGACGAAATCCACAACAGAGAAACAACTGCACATGATCTTTTATTCCAGCTGATGTCGTCCTACTTAACAAATTATTTTATAGAAACATGCAGTTTCTATTCTACAAGTGTAAGCAACTAAATAACTGAGTGCAAGCGCACAGTTTGTGCACAAGCAGAGTAAATCTAAACTGGGCCTGTTTGAGCGAGAGCTTTATAAAATCTGTTCTCAATCTGAAAGACTTCAGACTTCATATGAATTAAAACATTCACGTCACCAGGAACCTCCGGGGACACGGGCGGCTCGGCCATCCAGAGCGCTAAAGGTCTGTCCGGACTGGACGTGGTGGTGGTTTATCCTCAGGGACGCATCACCCCCGTCCAAGAGAAACACATGATCACCTGCCTGGAGGACAACGTCCACGTGTTTGCAGGTAAGGAATTCAAAATAATAACGGTGCCATAGTGATAAAAGTTTTATTCCTGTGATAAAATGTCCGTCCCATCTTTGTGGACACGATATCTTAAGAACACCTTGAGGGGATTTCTTGAAATTTGAGACAAACGTTCACTGAGACTCAAAGATTTGAAGTGATTAGAATGTGGGTGGTCAAAGGTCAAGGTGACCTCATATGAATCTGGAAAAACCAGAGAAACTGAACTTGTGGAGACAAACAACCACAGGGAGTGGATTCTAGTTTTTGACAGTTTGGTCTCTGCAGCCGACGGCAGCTCTGATGACATCGACCAGCCTTTGCGGCGTCTGTTTGCGGATCAGGAGCTTGTGAAGTCTCACGGGGTCATGAGCCTCAACTCGGTGAACTGGTCGAGAGTCATGATCCAGCTCGCTCACTTCATCTACGCCTACCTGGAGCTGAGCGGGGCAGAGCAGAGCGAGGCAGGTGCTGCTCTGCCTGAGCTGGAGGTGGTGGTGCCCACCGGAGGAGCAGGAAACATCGCCGGTAGGTTTAACACACACGTCAGGGTAAGATGCTCGTGTCTCCAGCAGCACTCACAGGAACTGCTCACAGTGACACACAGTGAACCTGAGAACAATCCGGATATGAAACATGAAGAAGAAGCAGATCCAGCGTTTGGTCATCTTACTTAACGACAACCAATCAGAGCAGAACCACGTTTTGAGGGCGATATCAAGATTCACATTTAATATCACATTTTAGATAACTGTAAATAAAATCAGCCTTTAAATCAAAATTTATTTATTTACATTTTTACAAATGAAACAATGACGTCCAAAAACCTCCAGTTTCAAGTTCTGGACATTTAAAAGGAAAGTTTGTGTTTTTCTTAAAGCGGAAAGTTTTCGTACTTTAAGTATCCGCCGGTACGTCTGAGTCTTCTGCTTCCTGTCCCGATTCGAGGACGGCGTGCACGTAGTGCACGATAGCACAGTAGATGTCTGCACCGAAACACAGCGAAGGAGCAGTGGGATTGAAAAATTGATGAAGTCTGTCCAGTTCTTCGATGTCGAGGGGAGATTCCACCTCAGGAACATATTCTGCAGTTTCATTCATATCTGTAAATTCCACATCTGGAAATTGGGCCCCCTGAATGAAAATAAAGATATGTTCATTAAAATCAACCCTGAAACAGACGTCTTTCTGGGTCTTTACCCCTAAAATAACAGAATAAATGTAAATTACTAGTCTCCATATAATCCAAATAATCTCTAAATCCTGACATGAGTTCACGTTCATGTCTGAAAACAGCTTGATTGAATATCTGTCGTTAAAATATGAATCACCAGTGAAAGAAGTCTGCGTCTTTATTTCCTACAAAGTTGAAGTAAATAAAGAAAAGACTAGAAAGTGTAACAGCGAGTGTTTTAATCTTTTTAGTTTGTATAATATTTCTTTTACCTTGACGTCGTCCGCGGCAGTGACAGAGTTCGGACTCTCCCCTGGTTCCTGCCGCTGCTCGTCAGTGAGGTTCTCTTCTGTGTGCAGTAATCGATCGTTCCAGTCCTCTGTGAAAGTGTCCAGATCTTTCTGAATTCGGGACAAAAAGACAAACAGAGCACAGAAAAGGTGCGTAGGGTCTTCTGGGTCGAGCAGGTCGTCCTCCTCGAGGCTGTGGAGCAAGTCGTAATAAATACTGGAGACGCCGTTCCAAACGTCACGCCACACGCCGTCTATCCTGAAAGACAAAAAGGTTGTACAGAGTTTAGAGACATGAAGTATTTGAGGATTCTCCAGGAAATGACATCACAGTAAAGTACAAAGGTTAAAGTACCAACGTAGACAGTGGAGGAACATTTCTGTTCGACACAAACGGTTGTTACCTTTCGTTTTGCTCTCTGCTCCCGGACGTGAAGCTTCCTCTGCCATGACCAGCCACTTTATACATGAGTCTGGCGATGTCTGTATTTTCCACACTTTTTTCTCCTCTGACTCTTGAAAGGTGAAACAACACAGACACACAGTTAAACAACTGACCAGTAAATGTGCAATCCAACACCTGACACTTCATATTCACGTTTTCTACTAATGTTCACGTGGAAAGCGCACACACAGGAAACGTCACCTGGATGGAAGACCGTGTCGGGCAACAGCCTCCAGGAAGAAGGTCAGAGCCGTCGATGGCTTGTTGTTGTTGGCGGCTTGTAGGTACAGGATCTACGAGTGTGTTGATAGAACATATAACAAGTCATTACCACAGGAACTGTGTCCAAATAACATTGAGTTAAATAATGAATTTAACGTAACACAGATGGTCTCTGACCTTTCTAGAAAATCCATCAATTCCACCGAACAATATGATTCCATACCTGCAAAATAAAATACATTCACTCTTAAGAAAACATGAATTCATTGTCAGAGGAGGAGCCAGAGCAGAAGACTCTTAACAGACAGTTTATAACATCCGTGAACTCTGACTACATCCACACTAACCCCCTGAGAACACAGGTCACATGACCCGTCACCTACACTGGTCATGTGATGTAAACAGGAAGTAGATTGTCTCCTCTGCAGCTGGTTGCTTAGTAACAGAAACTCCTCTGAAGGAGGAGCAGTGATGGTGAAGAGTCAGAGCAGGGACGACGAGGTGGAACTGTTACCGACAGGAAGTGTTGGCTTTGTGTTCACCGCTGGTCGTCGAGTCATGTGACTGATGAGAACCAATCAGGAAGAGAACGTGGGCGTCATGGTTTCCAACGTCTCGGTTTCTGTTCAGACTGAAACCTTTTGAGCTTTGAAAGCTTTAAGCTGATGTGGCGTCAGCTCACCTGTTTAACTTGTGGCTGGTGTTGACGTGAACGAGTGAAAGCGGAGCTGGTTCACACCCGAGGGCCGTTGGTCTGTCACGTGATCCCGGGTTCTGAACACGATGCACCGACTCACACACTCTGCTCATCTGAACTCTGTGACCTAAAGCCTTCAGACGTTCCTTCACCATCTTTTGTCCTGTGGCAAGATAACGTGGAGAAGACCGTTAAACCCTTTCTCAAGATTAATGATGACCCTTAGACGGAGATTTTTTAAAAACTACTAAAATGTTTTAAAACGAATAAGCCTTATTGTGGATGTAGCCTCGGTGACTGTTCGATGAAAACAAATGTACTTCACAGAAAATCTCACAAACCCAGATTTGGTGAATCCGCCTTGATCGCCGAGACCAAACCGTCGAGCTCGTCATCGGTGATTTTGCTGCAGCTCTCCTTTATGGCGAGGCCCCACTGCTGCATCCTGCGGCGCACCGTCTGGTTGGAGACGCCCAGCATCTTGGAGATACAGGGGACGGACAGCTCCATGTCAATCAGGTCCTCCAGCTGGTCTCTGGAGACAACCAGCTTCGGACGCCCCGACACTTTCCTCCCGTCCACGATGATGGTGAACGACTTGAGACGACTTCCACCTGCCTGAATGAAAGTGTGTCTTCATCTCAGTTCATCAGGGACATTAAACGTCTCAGCTGC
Organism: Hippoglossus stenolepis; assembly: GCF_022539355.2. NCBI lineage: Eukaryota > Metazoa > Chordata > Actinopteri > Pleuronectiformes > Pleuronectidae > Hippoglossus > Hippoglossus stenolepis. Next base: position 647,038 of record NC_061500.1, on the reverse strand, counting down.
TTGGAAACAACCACAAGACAAATACGTGATCCTACTGTAGGGAATCAATCGCTTCTGAGCCACTTGTATGATATTCACATTATATATATGTTTTAATTATACATATATGTTTTTATAGACAAATATGAATTATTAACATGCAACTATTACGTTGGCATCTTAATTAGTGCAGAGAACACCAGAGATCCTGAGTTTGTTTGTTTACACTTCACTTCCTGAACCAACATGGCGGCGACGCTTGCGTAAAGACGCGCAGAGTGAAGCGGTGAACAAACAGCGACACGTCGTCATGACAACACGAGTTAAACAGTGACTCCGGAGTCCTGCGCTCATCGAGCCGGTGCTGAGTGGGACGCTAGGGGGCGCTCTACAGGAACAACATGGAGGGGATCGGATCCTCTGGATGTGATTTAATATCAAACCTGAGGCTCTTCTCTGTAAGATGATGTCACGCCTGATTCTATTGATTCAAACAGATGAAACGTTATTTAATATCAACACAAACCTGTGTTTCTGCAGAACTCTCCAGCTCCTCCATGTCGATCAGCTACTTCCGGGTCCCGCAGCAATCCTCTCCCTTATTGGACAGTTTGTCTTCCTCTGATTGGACGATCAGAGACAGCCGTGCTGATTGGCTCAGGCGTAAACACGGGGTCAATCTTTTATCTGGAGTTTTTATTTCTATATATTTTTAATCCTAATCTAATCCTTTTACCAACTATTTTAATCAGTTTATTACTTTTAATTTTTTCATCTGCAACATTTGTATTTGTATATTTCTGTTCTATTGTTGTTTGATCTTAATTCTACTACTAATAACCATAACTTTAAACAATGCTCAAAGACAAAAAGCAGATAAAAACCATTAGGTATAAAATACACATCACGATCTCACGTCCAAATATAAAATACACATCATAATCAAACAAAACACAGAAAAAACTGCTTCAAATTGCTCTAAACTGTTTCCTGTTGTTTACCTTTAATTCTTCAGATGCATCATGTGAAGCAGCTTGTAACTGTTTTCAATGGGTTCATGTAAATACAGTTCATTATATTATTATTATCATTTTTATTATTTTCCCTTTTCATTGTCTTGATTCCCTCGAATGCTTTGCAGATGTGCCCCTGATAGTTTTACATTTATATATACACCTACTGTAACTGTGGATAAGTTCTAAAAAGAGTTTATTTCACTGTATAAGATATTCCTGCACAGATCTGAATCACATACACACACATAATATTTCTACAGTTAAAAAGACGTGTGCAAATTAGATCTGTGAACGAAACCCTTGTCTTCTTCTCTCTGCCTGCGTCTCAGCTGGATTCATCGTCAAGCGAATGGGAGTCCCCCTGAAGCTGGTTGCCATGGTGAATTCTAATGACGTCGTTCACAGGGCCGTAACCGCAGGTGACTTTTCCATGGCAGCTAATGTCACACAAACACTGGCCCCCGCCATAGATATCCAGGTACTGCAGTCACACAGCTCCACACACTGTACAGTTACTGATCAATGAGACTCCAAGTTAACTCAATAATAATTCAGCATTTTGTGAAATAGACTTTCAGAGTCAGATGAGAAGTTTTGTATCTTTCTCATGTCTGTGTAAAATGAGCTGAACATATAAATCTAAAGCTCAATAACTAACACTTTGTGTCCTGTATGTTTCATCTGTACACAGATAACAGATTTATTAGCTGTGACTATTTCTTCCCCGGTGGTTCTTACATCTTGCATCATATCTGTGGATCCACTCGGCCTGACGTTGTTCTTTCTTCTGTAGGACCCGTACAACATGGAGCGAGTGTTTTGGCTTCTGTTGGACAGAGACGGAGCCTCAGTGAAGAACATGATGGAAGAATTTCAGAATACTCATAAATACTCTCTGCCTGAAAACCACCGCAAGCTGGTATCCATCGTTCAACATTTACTGCTCCCAACGTTCAGTGTGGTTATGTGTCTTCACCTCCTACCATCCACACGCTGTCCTGTTCTTTCCACCTGCTCTATTTCCAGCTGTCGCAGGTCTTATCGACTGGAACAGTGACTGATGAGGGGATCCTGGAGACCATGAGGAGATGTTGGGATGAGAACCAGTACGTCCTGTGTCCTCACTCAGCTGTGGCTGTTTGGCAGCACTACCACTGTCCTCCTCGCCCTGGAAGCAACAGGTCAGAGCGACATACACACAAAATGAGCTAAATCTGGAGTGAGCTAAATGCTAATGTAGCATGTCAACGTGCTCAGTGTTCACCATGGAAACCGTCTTAGTTTAGCCAATCTTAGACCTTTCCTCTACTTCTCCTCCAGTCCTAGAAGTCATTTCTCAGTCTTTTATTGCAGGTGTTACATCGCAACAGCGTCTCCAGCCAAGTTCCAGGCCGCGGTGCAGCGGGCCGGCCTGACCTTTGACCTACCTGAGGCGGTGCAGGCGTTGGACAAGTTACCCACTCGATACCAGATCCTGGAGCGGAGCCCGGACTGGTGCAAAGACTGGGAGCAGACACTGAGGGAGAAGATCCAGTCTGTGAGCGTCTCCAGGAAAAACAGAGGGATTTAACTCTAATGAAGGACGTGATGATACTGTAGATTCACTGCAGGAATAAGACTCTGTGGCTGAGGTCATGTGACTCAGGTTCTGATCTATGTACCTTCTTATCTGGATCCAGTAAAAGATGATCACTGCCTGTTGTTGTCTCTTTGCTGGACTTTGGTTTGTTGAGTTACACAACTTCACACCACATCAGTTCAGCTACATCATAAACCACAAAGCACTCAGCATCTTCCTCACACAACTTTATTACCAGTGTAAATATCTCTCAAGTGTTTCACGACAGGTGACCTCTGTGACCTCTGTGAAGGAGTCCACCAGAGGACATTGATAATCATTGACTTCTGATTGACACATAATTAACCTCCAGGTCAACATGAAACTTTGCTTCTGTCAAATGAGTCTATAATCAAAATAAAAAGTTTCAGTGAATTGATTTGTGTTCAGATAAATTTAAAGTCTGGGATCTGTCATTGAAACCAACACTATGTAACTGTTACTGAGCAACAGCGCCCCCTGCAGCTTTCTCACATCAGACTCACTTTAACCAAGCTGCTGCTTTAAGCTAGAAAAGCTTCATATCGTTGATTTACGTTAAAAACACATCATCGTCTTCATCAACCGAAGATCGTCTTCATCAACCGAAGATCGTCTTCATCAACCGAAGATCGTCTTCATCGTAGCTCTGTTTGTAGGCGTGGGCTGAGGGCGGGGCCAAGCTGGTGACGCAACAGGAAGAACAGTCCAGGAGGCCGACGGAGGATGAATGTGACGTCAGGAGTCCTCTGAAGGACGCACTGGCCTTTAAATAATATAATATATAACAACTTCAATATTGAGATTTTAATGTAAATGTGAAGGAAATAAAGTGACCCCTCGTGTTTATGTTGTATATTAAACCTAGAGGTTTATAATCAGTACTGCAGTCAGCCACCAGGGGTCAGCTCTGGGATGTCCCTGTTTCTTCTGAGGGTCCCTGAATGTAACACGAGCTTTGACAGCTCGGTATCCAACATGGCGGCTGTTCGCTGAAGCTGCGCCTGTTCTCCGTCAGCAGCCAGGAAGGAACCGGGAGGACGACCCGGGACGACCCGGGACCAACCGGGAGGACTGAGCCGTGGTTTCCGGTTCGTATCGAGCCGGTGTCCGGTGTGTGAGGGCGGGACCCGGAGCCCGGAGGAGCGAGCGGACACGACAGCAGCAGCGAGGCCGAGGGAGGAGAGTGTGTTCCGGGTTCGTTTGTTCACCTGCCCGCTGACATGTCTCCAGGGTGAGGCTCGTGCACGTCTTATCGGTGCGTGCGCCCACCGTGTTTGTGTGTGCGTTGTTTTTATGTGCGTGTGTCCACCATGTTTGTGTGTGTGTTGTTTTCATGTGCGTGTGTCCACCATGTTTGTGTGTGTGTTGTTTTCATGTGCGTGTGTCCACCATGTTTGTGTGCGTGTTGTTTTCATGTGCGTGTGTCCACCATGTTTGTGTGTGTGTTGTTTTCATGTGCGTGTGTCCACCGTGTTTGTGTGCGTGTTGTTTTCATGTGCGTGTGACCGTCAGCTGTGTAAATATCAGAGGAAACACAGGAGACATAAAGACAGAGGTTTTTCATCTGAAGGACAAATTGTCTTTACGTCACATTTATATTCATCTTCACTCAAATATCATCACAGTGGAATAAACAGGTCTGTTTCTTTTGTCCATCCTCTGTTTGTCTCCACCCGGGTGTGATGCTCACTGGTTATCATGATGATGTAATTAGTGTTATTAATGTAAGCTGTATTCATGCTGTCATGTGGCGTCTCGGTGGCGTCTCGGTGGAGACACACAGTTTGATATCCTGTCTCTGGGCCGGAGGAGCACGGACAGGAAGTGGCCCCTGAGATCTGCCTCATAATGATGTTTATTAAGAAATGAACCTTTCAGGGTTTCTCTGGACTTTCTGCTGGATATTAAACTTGTAAACTTCATTTCAAACGTGCATCTCGCTCGCTCACGTCTAACGTCACCTCCTCTGTGCAGGTAGCCTCTCGCCCCTCACTCCTTCACCCTCTCCTGAAGATGGCCTCTCCACCAGTGAAGCCCTCCCCCACCTCCCCCACGGCCCTGGACTCCCTCTCTGTGTCGTCGCTCCTCTCCGGGGAGTTGGACGATGAAGTGGACGGAGCGGAAGGAGAGGACGACGGTCTCGGGGACCTGGAGGTGAACCCGTACGACAGTTTGCCCTTTTCCTCACGTTACTACTCGCTGCTGGAGCAGAGGCAGCAGTTGCCTGCGTGGAGGCTGAGGCAGAGTCTGCTGGAGCATCTGGAGAGTCACAACATGGTGCTGCTCAGTGCGCCCAGTGGCAGCGGGAAGAGCACACAGGTAACCCCCAGGTCACCTGATCCAGGTCACCTGATCCACGGTCACCTGATCCAGGTCACCTGATCCACGATCACCTGATGTCATCATAGCAGTTCAGCCATGTTTTTATTAAATAGTTTTCAGGTCTGTTACAAAACACCTTTCACAGTCTACTCAGTTTTATTTTATTATTCCAATCCAGTCAGTTAGGGTCAGTTTCTTTTAAACACTTTTGTGTTAAACTCTTTTCGGAGCCGGTTCAGAGTTCGTTCACTTGAACCTTTAAGAACCAGTTTGCTTTTCCACGGGTCGAGAGGCAGAACCTCGTCTTTACTTTGTACGTCTGTGATTTCACAGCTTCACTAGAACAGACTTCGAGCACAACGTCGACACGGTGGATAATGGCAATAATTCATTTGCACAACACATGACTCTTATTATGGTTGTTATTATGGTCTTGATAATCCCGCCCCCTGATGTAAGACGTTCTTTCCTCTACCCCAGCGACGTGTTAAGTTTTGTGCTCCATCCAACCTGAGAACCTGTCACTAATGTCCTCAGTGATGTTTGACGTCCTCCCTGCAGGTGCCTCAGTGGTGTGTGGAGTACGCGCTGTCATACGAGTTCTGCCAGGGCCTGGTGTGTTGCTCGCAGCCGTACTCGGCGGCGGCGGTGAGTCTCGCTCTCCGTGTGGCCGATGAGATGGACCTCAGCCTGGGTCTGGAGGTGGGCTACAGGGTGTCCCATGACGACAGCTGCACACCCGACACCCTGCTCAGGTAACCGAGCGCATCCAGATTCTGTTCTGTTGAAGTGTCCGTTCTCAAAGTAACGTGACGACATCACTCCTGCTGGATGAGCTGCAAGCGGCTTAAACAGAATCACACCCGTGCATCCGTGTGATTGGATGAGCCTGAGGCGCCGTGTTGTGTTTCACGGTCAGCACAAGAACCGCCCGTTAGTCACAGAGGTGTCGGAGATCGATTTTTACTGTGGTTGATTCAGAGGCAGAACTTCAACTGGTCGTAACCCACAGGACGATCTATTCACCACAGCTCAGTCTTTACTGTTTCAAACTAAATCTGTACAGAGAAATGATTTCAGGGTTTAACTTCTGTAAAACCACAACTTCTTATTCTTACAAACTTAACACAGCATGTTAATTAGTGAGTTTTAGATTTAAGATCAGTGTGATTAACTGAACTGATCCAGAAAACCTCCAGGTCTCCGTTAAACAAACACAAGTTCTCGTCTAACAACAGAAAATATCAAATAAATCTTTCTTTTTGTTTTTCTCTGAAACTAAACTGCAAAGAAAAATGTCATCACCTCTTAAAAATGTACCAAGAACAGTTCACGTTTAAAACAAAACCTCAGTGTTCAAATGACCATGAACTGAGTCTTCATCCAGGTTTTGAACTCACAGCTGATCTGGGTCATGTGAACTCATCTTCCATAATGATGATGTCACAACGTCTCTCACATGGAGTCAAACCAAGTTGATCGATCACGATGATTGATTATTAAACATTTTAATGATAAATAACAGCTCAGTAAATTAGTATTATAAATTATGTTTATTTGTTAGGTTTTATTTTAAAAGTTGGGAAATCAGCGTTTAACTTCAGCCTGATGTTGTTTTACATATAAAAGAATGATCCCAGTATCGTTCACATTCAGATGATTGATACTGGTATCAGACCAGTATCAGAGATACACACAGACACAAGTAATGAAAACTTGAGTTCTGGTTTTGTCCCTGAGAATGATTTTACTCTGACAGACCTTCAGGCTGTTGATGTTTTTAATGGTTTAAACATCTTTGAAATCCTTTTGTTTTAATGGTTTTGATTCTTCAGGTTTGTCAGCGACACGCTCCTGTTGGAGGAAATGATGTCGGACCCTCTGCTGCACCAGTACGGTGTCGTGGTGCTGGACGAGCTCCAGGAGCGAACCGTGTCCACCGACGTGCTGCTCGGCCTGCTGTGCGACGTCTGCCGCCAGAGGCCCGACAACTTCCGGGTGGTTCTCCTCACTCACCCGCTGCTGGCGCCTCGCCTCTCTGGCTTCCTGGGAGCCAGCGTCCCTCACCTCTCTCTGGACCGTCTGCTCGCTGATGCTGCGGCCGGAGAGCAGGAGAAGGAGGCCGGTGGCGTAGCGGAGAAGACTGAGGCGGTGACGAGCGTGGAGACGCTGTACAGAGAACTGTCCTCTGGGAAGGAGCCTTTAGCCGCCGCCTGTCACATGGTGTTAGATCTTCACAGAAGAGGAGAGAGAGGAGATGTGATGGTGTTTCTGGCGAGTGCTCAGGTACAAGATATATAAATCACATCAAAAGTATTGGCATCGTATATGTTAACAAACAAGGTCATAACTCAACAATTCATATGTTCTGAGTCGATTAAACCTGTGAAGGAGCCGGAGGTGTTGACGAAGGGAGTTCAGTTTGATTTACTGTGTGTGTGTGTGTGTGTGTGTGTGTGTGTGTGTTGTGTGTGTGTGTGTGTGTGTGTGTGTGTGTGTGTGTCTGTGTGTGTGTGTGTGTGTGTGTGTGTGTGTGTGTCTGTGGGTGTGTGTGTGTGTGTCTCTGTGTGTGAACCAGGACACGAGACACCTGAGAGGCCTCTCTGGTGTCTCGTGTCCTGGTTTCACTCAATCACAACAAAGGTGGTGAAACTCCGACTGAGAGAAGTTTGGTTCAACCAGTTTTCTTTAGAAGATAAAAACACGTTGTTCTGTGGATAGAAACCTGAGGACGTCCCTGATGAACCGTGTCCACAGAGACTAAAGAGTCTCCAGGTCTGTGAGGCTGCCCCCCCCCACCCATAAAGAGATGGTCAACCTAACATATAACTACAAATATTTTGAGAAACATTTATTTAACGTCTACTTTGAATTATTTAGTTTGGTCCATGTCCCATCTGCTAACATGGAGGAGGTTATGACCTACACAGCCTCCAGCCACCAGGGGGCTATCGGGTGATTCGGCTTCACTTTTGGGAGCCGTCATGTCGTCCATCTTTATTTGTGGTTTACGGTTAAAACACGGACTCTCGCTCTCTTTCCTTCTTCTTTTGTTCGTGCAGGAAATTGAAGAGTGCGCCGCCCTGCTGGAGAAGGAGTGCGTTGCTCTGAGTCCTCAGCTCGGTTCTCTCAGGATCCTCCCGCTCCACGCCGGACTGGCTGGACTGACACAGAGGGTCTACGAATCCGACCCTGAATCCTCTACGCTCAGAGGGAGCGGCGGCTCCGAGGGTTCGGCGGGCGGCTCGGCGCCCGGAGCAGGAGGTCCGGGCGCCAAGAGGAAGGTTATCGTCACCGACACATTGTCCGAGGCATCCTTCTCTCTGCCGGCCGTTCGCTACGTCATCGACACGGGTCTTCAACTCAAAACTGTGGGTTTAGGATTTTATTTTGAGCTAAACCAGCTTAATACAAAACATTGTAAAGTTTAAAGAGTCTGAGACGGACGCTGATTAGATTCAAGTGAAAAGGAAAAGAGAGTTTCAGGTTGTCATTGTCTCCTTCATCTTCTGCCTCAGGTTTACAACCCACAAATAAGAGCAAACTCTCAGGTCCTGAGGACGATCAGCAAACACCAGGCGGACATGAGAGCTCAGAGAGTCAACAGTCACCTTCCAGGTAGGTTGTTGATGCTTTCATGGTCTCCAGCTGATACACCTTCCTGCAGACTCTCACTAAACCCTAAGATTCACTACAACTGCTTTTAATGCAACACGTCAGATTTGAAAATGTTTGACTTTAGCGACACTCGGAGGGAGAATCATGAATTACACTGGAGCTTTGAATTTGACTCTGTTAAATGTTCATTTTAGGAAACGTAGATTTTTTTGACCCTTCAGATATGATTAATAATTGGTAATAAAATATTGATTTCATGGATTGAATTAATTAAAAGTAATTTTTTTATGGTCACTGTGTGTCTCCTGCTCTTCAGGGCTGTGTCTCCGTCTGTACCCTCAGTCTGTGTACGACGATGGGATGGCGGAGGCTCACTGTCCGGGGGTGGTGGAGGAGAACCTCAGCCACCTCGTGCTCCTGCTCAAGAGGCTCGATATTGCCGACATGGGACAGTGCAAGTTCCTGGACAGACCAGGTACCAACAGGGTTTAAAGGGATTTGAGAGAGTTTGAGGTTTTAAAGTAGTGAAGATGTTGAATATAAGGGAACAGCCTGTTAGCTTAGCTCAAAGATGGTCAACAGCTGGAAACAACCAGTTAACCAGTTAACTTATCAAAGTCCACCGACCATGGGTTGGCTTTGAAATGTATTTATGTATAAATCGCTTTTGGGCTTTAATAACCAGTTCTCTGTGAACATTGAACCTCCCCCTCAGCCCCTGAGGCCCTCATGCAGGCCCTGGAGGACCTGGACTACCTGGCAGCGTTGGACGATGATGGTAACCTGTCGGAGGTTGGCATCATAATGTCGGAGCTGCCACTGGAACCATCGCTGGCTAAAGCTCTGATCGCTGCCTGCGAGTACGACTGCGTTGATGAGCTGCTCACGATAGCCGCCATGCTCACAGGTAACTAAACACACTCGCGTCTTTTAAACAATGTGGGAAATGAGTTTCCAGCCATTGTTGCTTGTAATTAGATTTACAATAAATGATGAGGATGATAAATGCAGCCCAATTCCACACCCACTTATTTAATGTGCTTTTATTATGTGGTCTGATCCGTCTCTCTCGTCTTTAGCGCCATCGTGTTTCATGGCGGTTGAATCCAGCCGAGAGGAAGCTGCCGTCACACACTGGAGATCTCTGATGCACACAGAGGGAGATCACATGACGCTCATCAACATCTATAAAGCCTTCACTGAGCGTACGTACACAACGACCTCATCACACACACCAGCTGTTTTCACACATGAAAATAGTGTCCTGACATTTCCTGTAGTTAGTGTTTGTGAAGCAGCAGCAGATTGTCGGGTCCGACTCGCTCACACCAACAGCAACACGTCAGGAACACGTCAGCAACACGTCAGCAACACGTCAGCAACACGTCAGCAACACGTCAGCAACACGTCTGTTTAGTTCATGTCTGAAAGCAGCTATAGAAACGTGGCTGCTGATGTTGTAGAATCATGTAGAACAAGTGAAGTTTAGACAAAGAAAGTGTGGACGAATATGGAGTTTGTTTAATATTAGCAATATCAGCATTAGCCAATCAGGAGTGTTTACAGTGTTTTCGATGTTTTCCTGACAGTGTCGACTTTAACCCATAAAACAATAGATGAGTTATTGAGTGAATTTCGGTCTTTGTCTGGTCAGATAATCAGGACGAGTCGTGGTGCACGACAAACTTCCTCAGCCCCGCCTCCTTGCGCCTGGCGGCGGTGATCAGGGCGGAGCTGCTGGAGGTGATGCAGCGAATCGAGCTTCCTGTTTCTCCTCCTGCTTTCGGGTGTCAGGACAACTGCACGAATATCAAGCGTGCTCTCATCTCAGGATTCTTCCTCAAAGTAAACAACCGGTTTTCTCAGAATTGATTTTTAATTGAAACGGATGAATTGTATGTGAAGTCGTCTGATGAAGTCTTTCTCTTCCTGCTCAGCTGGCTCACGACGTGGACGGATCAGGAAACTACCTTCTGCTCTCTCACCGTCACGTCGCTCACCTGCATCCGTTCTCCTCCTACCGCTGTCGCCAGCCCTGCCCTGACCCCCCCGACTGGGTCCTCTACCACGAGTTCACCATCTCACGAGACAACTGCATCCGCATCGCTTCCGAGGTCCATCCCCAGATGTGAGTGGAACTGTGCGATGCTTTATGGTGACGGTTTAGATGCGTCATGTCCTGCTGCTGTCACACAGCGCCACAGCTTGTGCTAAGCTATCGCATCCTGCCTCCAGGGGGCTCCTGGGAGTACTTGAGACAGTATTTTGACATTAAAGTAAAAGCCTTTGCGCACCTGACGTGTTTTATTATTGTCTGTAGAAGTCCAGTTCTTAACCTCAGATAAAACCCACCTCCTCTCCCCCGCCGCAGGCTGGTGGAGCTGACGCCGCTGTACTACCTGGGTAACCTGCCGTCGAGTGACGGTAAAGAGCTGCTGACGGAGCTGAGGCAGAGTCTGCAGGGGGACGAGCGGGACGGGGGGTCGGGCGAGCTCGGCAGGACTCACAGGGACGCTGCTGGGGCGGGAGACGACGAGTCCGGCACCGACCTCTGTGTCGTCCAATGAGACGGAGCCGCCGCTCAGGAGAACACGTCCCAGCCGTCACTTTATTGTCCCATCTGAGATTTTACTGAAAACTCTAATGTACAGAAGTGTGTTAATATATCGTCTTCACAGTGACTCTGGGAAATATTCCAACCGTTGTCGTGCTGTTTGTCTTCATTGTACATTTTAATGTTATTTTAAATATTTTTTTAATTTAATGAGGGATTTGTTAACGATTCAATCCTCGTTCTCACTGTTTGTTATGTCGACACTAAAGTCACAGAGAAGTATGTTTGAATCAACAACTGGAAAAATGAAGGGAGGTGTAATAATTTATCAAACATTGACGAGTCCTTTTGTATTTAAAGTATTAGACTGAAACTCCTTCTTATGCGACCTTTGACCTTTACAGATGTTCGTGGACGATCACATGGTTTCTCACGGTGATGGAACTGCAGCCGTGACGCTCACAGCTTCTATTTTCAGCTTTTTGATAAACTTTTTAAAAGTTAGATTTTTCCTGCGTTGGTTCTTTTTCTCCGACTTTGTCAACAGTGAAAAATCTTTGTAAAGTGGATTTTTTAACAGGACACAGAATGAGCTTTAAATAAAAGATTTTTTTTCATGTTTGGAAAAGTCTGCACATTGATTTTTCATTTCACTGTCTGTTAAATAATAACTCTGTGTTGTATTTGAGGTCATGTACAGATCTATTTCTCAGTATTCTTGAAACTGGGGGATTTTCAAAAGGCCCGTTTGACCCGGAGGTGAACGACGCTTGAATCACATCACAGACAAAATACAGACGTCAGTGGGTTTTAGTGGAAAAGAAGCTTTAGTAAATGATGTGATGAAGTTTGAAAAGCGTTCACAGGTCATAATTAAAAATCTGACCATCAATAATATGAAGAATCAGTTATTCTGAATCACGTCTTTGTGTTTCAATGATCACGACATGTGTTGTTACTCTTTTATTGTAGAAACCGTACACACAGCGAGTTGTGTTGCATCTGCTCGTGTCTCATGATTCAGGCTGGTTCAGTGCTTTAGAGGACATGTCTACATGGAGCTGCACAGTTAAGACGTGGGCTGGCTCTTCAGAGCGGCGGCCCTCATGGTGTGGTACCCCAGCTCGTTCTCCTTGAACATCTTCAGCTCCATCTCCGTCTGCGTACGCATGGACTGGAACCAGGAAGAGGAAACTGAGTACGGCTCTGAAATAATGACGTGAAGATATTTCCACATAGAACAGAGTAGTTTACCTCCAGGTCTCTGGTGATGGCGTGGTTTGGTCCGTGTGTGACCATGA